>NC_134485.1:51660470-51815470 GCF_040206685.1 Ascaphus truei
TACATTTGTGCTGCACTGTACTGTAGATTACTTTTTAAAAAATATTTTTTTTTTGGCCAGATGCGATATTAACGCCAATTTACAATTTGATGACTACCTGACAATGTCTTCACTGAATAACAGTGTAACAACCAACTGGTTCTTGCTTTTTATTTTAAAATGGCAGCTACTTTATGGCACAGTGATGTATCACAGAGATAATGTGAATATGGTTCTGACAGCTACAAAGGTCTATTATACATTCCTTACATTTAGAGGACATAAGGGTAATTGCCAACAAGAATTAAGAATAATTAGTGTTGTATAACCTACAGCTATGTCCTTTATAAGCAGTTATAACCTGACCATAATCAGTTGTCGTAATGTGAAAGTTATTAGAATCATGCTATGACCAATAGCAGATAATTAGTTTAATCTTCAAAGTTACAAAGGGGCGTGATAAAAATAATATGTATACAATCATGAGGATCTTCTAATTATGTTGGCATTATTACAATTAATCTGGTGATTATGGGAAGAGATTTGCAGTCAGCAAAGTGTTTGTCAAGAGAAAGGGAAAGCAGGCCTGTCAAGGCATCAGGAGTCCCTCACAGATAAAAGAATGTGTGTTTGAACAACACAAGACAGATTAAACAAGGGGTACACTTTGTGTGTATGGATCTCATATGTTCTACTTCAAGGACCCTTAATTAACCTCCTACAAGACTTTTGGTAATGTACAGTATACTTTTTCTTTTTCATTCCCATTAATTTTATAACTGTCTGATCCTATGTATTTGATATCATTTTGAAATCTTTTTTTTCTGTAATAAGCACTGAATACCCTTTGTGACATTAAATCCACATTGTAAAATGTCATGTCTTTGAGCTCTAATTATAACCTTTGAAGTGACTTCATTCATTTACAGACATGTTTTGCTAAATTGGGTTTTTGTTTAAGTCCTATATTTTCTTGTATGATGGTTTGGGGGGTTTGAGTGCTCATGTATACTGCTCTGTGGGCACACACACCTCTTTCTCACACACACACACACACACACAAGCACGTATGCACGCACGCACATGGGTAAACATGTGTGACACTCCTTATAGTTCACTTTATTTATTTGTTATGATAAAATACACCATTCCTTTATAAAAAAAATAATATTTACTTCTAAACTTAAGGAATACAAATGTAGAGAATTATTACAGCCCAGGATACCTTACAGCCCATTCACTGAGCACCTCTCAATAGATGTGGCCTTAATTACTTTATGTAAAAAGTGTTAACTCTTGGAAACTGTATTTTTCATTTACTAAACGTTGGAACTTCTGAAAGTTTTTTAGGAAAGATTTGAGAAAATATAGTCATTCTTGGTAGTGAGCTGTGGAAATATTCCTTCATCTTCACGAGAACTTAAACTTGTAAATGTACCCACTTGTAAATGTGAAAAGCAACACAATGTTATGAAAGAGATACGTCTTGTGGTTGGTGATGCATTAAATAGTTCTCTCCTCACAGTGGCTCACTTTAAGTGGTAAAGAAAAGCCTACATTTATTAATATGCCTGACTGTGTTACAATTCATAGTAACTGACAAGGGAGATTTCTGTGAGGTCTGCAATGCTGGAAAAACTTTGGAAATAAATTGAGTACTAACATATTTTGATTTGTGTTTATCGTTTCAGTGCTCAGGAATGTGCAGTTATTGGAACGTGACACCACAGGATTGTCTCTTCCAATGTATAAGATATCATTACTTTACTACTTGCATGTAATGACAAATTATCAACAGTATACTGATCACCGCATTCATAATGCATCCCACTTTGTAATTGTTCTTATTAGCTATATTTTTCTTCTCTAATGATGCTGTTGATGAAAGTAGTTCTAATGAACCACGGAAGATAATTGTGTTTTTCACATATTACTTGAAATGGCATAACTCAGAGAATCAATGCATTCTTTTATTATCAATTTTCAAAGCAGTTGCCATAATGAAGAAGATCTTGGCTATATAGAATGACAACTTAGAATGGCCATGCTAATAAAATATTATATGCACTGTATAAAAATGGTACAAAACCTAACTAGCATAAATTCTCTAGGCAGTTGTGTGCACCAGTTCATTTGGTAGTATCGTGGAGAAGATAGATTGATGTAATAGTGTAACTACTGCAGGGATAAAGTGTATAATCATGTTTTATGGCCTTTGCATTTAGAGTAAGATAAATAAGTAACATCAAGCTTATTATCTGGCTTTCCCTAGTAGAGTTATAGATAAGAATCAGGAAATGATCTTAAATAGCTGTTTGAATTGTGATAGCCAATAGAATGTGATAAGAGAATAAAACAGGGGGCATATTTATAAAAAAAAAAATCATCCCATTCACAATTTGTAAAAATGTTACATTTTTGGGAATCTGCACAATATAATTTTTATTAAATTGTAATATTGTTTTTGTGTGTAAAGTTGTGGTAATTTTGACTAATACCACACATTTATATATACATAATATAATACTGGGACAAGAGTAGCGCTAACCTGTCTATGTGAAAAAATGTGAAGTGCACGCAGTGAAAATAATGATGTGATTCGATATTAAGATAAATACATATGAACTAGAAAGGCGATCTACTGGTAATAAGGTGTACATAGAAATCACAATATACACTTAGAATGATAGAATGATATATTAAATCATGCAAACCAATCCCAGTAGTAGAAAGTGTAGATGATCAAAATCGATCTAGTCTTCATTTTTCTGTTTTATGTGTATTGGGATTAGTGTACCCTGATGAGCAGCATCTCACCTGTTATATGCACACCTCATTCTAGTTATCACTGGTTTACACCCTAGTAATCCTTTAGTTCTTTATTGTTAAACTTTCACACCTTTGTACTGTACCATCATCCAATATATATTTAGCCCTCTTTCCATTTAGTGTAAAGAGTCTACCGGTTTTGGCATTACCTGTTGGCTCATGGAGGTCCCAAGACTCCACCACGGGGAGTCCGGGGTGATATGACAACAACAATCTCATGCAGCGCCTCCACCTGAGAGGGATCCCAACGTAGTGGGAGGAACACCTCACAGGAATCCAAAGATACTAATACACACAATCTCTTTAAAAGAACAATAACTTTTACTTAGAACTATGCATAAACAGAAATGAGAATAATAATGCTAATGGTTACAGCTACCCATCAAGCCTCACCTGACAGGGCCCTCAGGCACCCAACCACCCTGGTGTCCACAAGATTATAACCCCCACCCTTATATGTGGTCAGCGCATCCACTAAGGTGTGTGTAAAATTGGTTGGTGCACTTAGGGAGGTAGGTACCTGCCGGGTGCTCCAGCACCCGGGGCGCTGACTGGTAGCTTTGCGGGATCCTCTTATCCAGTGATGGTGTTTGCCTCTTTGATGGGTCCTCCTCCACATGGGCGGTATCCAGCTGGAGTGTCCCACAAACAGACTCTATACCTTGCAGGGTGATCTGATCCCAGACCACAATCCTCAGGGTTGCGCAGCATTGCAGCTGTGTCCCTGAACTTAAGCAGCTAATGGGGCAGTGTCCCTACCTAAAGGACCTGTCCCTGTAGCCGCCACAATCTTGATATAGGAGTCAGGGCCTAGCTGGGTCCTCTCAGGGGGTCTCTGGCTTGGTGCAGGGATGCACATACAACCTTCCACTATCTGTCTCTCAGTTCCGACTAACGTGGTCCTGAAGTGCCAAACTGTATCAATCTTCCCTTCCAGGGGAAGCTTCAGCCCTATTTGCTCTCACGTGACATGTGACCTGCCCCCGAGGCTCCTGGGATATGTAGTCCCAGCTCGGAGCCTCTTCCTATTGGCCGCCGTTCACGCGCTTGCCACTACGCATGTGCGATATTGTTTCGAGCCATCGTACCTGCCACACTCACTGCGCATGCGCAACTATGCGCAAGATGGCAGCGCCCTACACCAGGATCCGCCGGAGCCTACGGCATGCCTGTCGCTAAACCACAACCTTCCGCACATAGCCTGAGAGAGTGCATGCAACCGGAGGTAAGGGGGTCCAAGGGGAACCCTGCTATATAGATATATATATATATTATCTGTTGTATGTCAGGAAATGTAATTTAAAATATTATTTAGCCTTCCCAAAAGGATCATTCTTATCAAAAGGAATATGGATTACATGAAACCGATTCTATATGTATTTTAATGAACTTTAGTTGCAGATACCATATTTTTACTGGGGTTTTTCTGTGTGTCAAATGAGTGTTATTTTTTTTAATGTTACACTTTATGTACAATATCTGATCTTTAATATTTTATACTTTCTTTGCAACTGTAGGGTACAATATGAGCAATGCAATGAGATTCTGTTTACTAGTAATTAAATATTTGTAACATTAGTCAGTGAATTAGAGATCATAACAATTCAATGGACAGTCCCGGGAAGTCTAGGTTCGATGATTGTTTATGCAGGGAGTGTCTAATTTGAAGATATTTGAATAGACATATCTCGGGAGTTTAATTTAGTAGTGAGTTCCTGGTAGCTCAGTAGCTCGCCCTTATGCAAAAAATCTCCTATCTTTGTTAGGTTATTATTTTTAAATATATTGAAACAATTTGTGTTGTAGCCTGGAGGGAAATCTGGGTTATCAAATATAGGGGTGAGCTGGGATTTTCCCTATGAGAGCTTATATTGTATTTTAGCATTGCTCTACATTATTAACAGTAGCTTAATTGGGCCCATAATTTGTATTTTGTTATTATTATTAGACCTCTTTTTCTCCTCCTTCCATAGTGAGAGTGGCAGTGGGGAGTTGTTTCAGTACTGAGACTCTATATCTACCAAACAGATTTGATTCGGGCTGACATTCCACATCAAAACTTGCCTTAGCTGGCCCGCCTGGTACTATCGCGTCAGATCCGGGACACCCAAGCCTCATCTATCTCTAGAGGCCAGTAACACCGATCTCGCCACCCTAGCTCTCTTTCTCTGCCAGATAAATTTAAATATCTTATTCTGTAGGTGTTTTAGTTCTAATTTTAGGACATGGATTTGGAGCATTTGGAAAAGATATAGTAGCTTGGGTAATACATTCATCTTTTGATACTGTTGATCATGTTATCTTGCGTAACAAACTCCAGTACCCAGGAATAGGGAAGCATGCTTTAAACTGGTTTCATCCATACCTATCAGGTAGATCCCAACATGTGTCCATCTCAGGCTCTAACTCCAACACCTTGGATATCACCTGTGGTGTCCCACAAGGCTCTGTTCTGGGGCCCTACTCTTCTCAGTGTTCATCAATGATCTTCCGACAGCTTGCAAGGAAGCTTCAATACACATGTATGCAGATGACACAATCTTATATGCACACAGTCTTAGCCTCTCCGACTTTGAACACATACTTCAATCTGACTTTTTGAGACATGAAAATTGGATTTCCCAGAACAAGCTTTATTTAAACAGTGACAAGACTGTAACAGTGGTATTTGGGACCAAGGCTAATTTTTTAAAGCTTCCAATGACTGAGCTCCAGATCAGAACCAACGCTAACACCACCCTAACTCCTGTTACTAGTTTCAAATACTTGGGCATATGGTTTGAATCCCATTTAACATTTGGGATGCACATTGATATCCTGACATCCAAAACCTATGTGTACTTTACAGGAACAGGTGTACTTTACAGGAACAAATACTCCCTAAGTCTGCTAGTCAGAAAGCGTATCACACAGCAGATGCTAATGCCAATTATCGACTATGGGAATCTGGCATACGGCCCGGCATCCCAAACCCACCTTAGCAAACTGGATACCCTCTATAATTCAATATGCCGTTTTGTTCTCCAATGCAACTACAAAACACATCACTGCAAAATGCTTATAGAACTATATTTATCATCACTTGAGTCTAGGCGCAAAGTCCATATTTCCTGTCTTGTCTTCAAATAATTTCTGGGCAAGCTACCCATCTATCTGAACAAGCTCCTCACTCCCACCACATGCAACACTTATCATCTGAGATCTGACTCTAAGGGGCCTATGCAGTAAGTGTTCAAAAGCCACTTATCGAGCACTTATCGCCAAAACTGCCTACTGCTATTCAGTAAGCAGTGATAAGTGGGCGATAAAAGACTGAATCACCCCGAAAAAAATTGCTCATAAAAAAAAAAATCACTGAGGTAGTGGTGATAAGCCACATATCGCCGCTTTTTGGCATGTTCATAAACTCGCGCAATTCTAGTAGCAGTGATTAGGCTATCAACACCTGTCGCCGCTCTAGAATGGTGATTTTATCACAAAATCCTCACGCCAGAAAAAGTTGTCGTGAAGGTGTTGGAAACATGCAAAGAAGCAGAGAGATGGGACTTAGATAAAAAATGCATTTTTCCTGAATAGGATTGATGCCGGGAATCTCTGGAGCTGATATCCATTAATATTAGCACCAGGCACCCCTGGCATGAATCCTATGCAATAAAAATGCATTTACAGTAAACTTCATTACCATAGCAGATAGCCTCCGGGACCCCTTACTTCCCGAGATACAGGCCCCGTTATGGGGTATCGGTATCTCTTGTGCATTTAAATGTCCACATCACGTGACCGTGGGAATAAAAGGCATAGGAGATACTAGCACCCCAAAACGTGGCCTGTATCTCGGGAAGTACTGTAGGTGGTCCCCGAGGCTGAAATCAATGCGGTTCAGCTCAGGAGACCCCCTACTCATCTACACTATTAACTAAATTAAAATTTATACATATACATTTCAAACGAGATTTGCACAGGGAGAGACGGCTCTCTGCAGCAAAAACAACTCGCCAGGGAAGACCTTTTTGTAGGGCCGTTCATCAGGTCACCAGCTAATTGCCCGTTTTGTGAATTTTGCTATGACAGATAATCAAGGTTTTCTGAATACCATGGTAGCAACGCTCATAAAAACGGCGATTTAAATGGCCCGGCAATGAACCTTTTGTGCATAGGCCCCCAAAAGACTGTTCATGATCCCAAGGTTCAGCAAAGTATCCAGCTGCTCCTCGTTCTCTTACCGTGCACCCCAAAACTGAAACAATCAACCAGAACCTCTCACAGCCTCCACCAATCTAAGTTCTTTCAAAATTAAAGCTGTCTCACATTTTTACCTGGTCTGTAAATGCTACATACGTCT
Organism: Ascaphus truei; assembly: GCF_040206685.1. NCBI lineage: Eukaryota > Metazoa > Chordata > Amphibia > Anura > Ascaphidae > Ascaphus > Ascaphus truei. The sequence goes on from NC_134485.1 coordinate 51,667,621, forward strand.
ATAATATATATTATCTCTAACTGTGCATGTTATGTCTTGTATATAATGTATACCCTGTTCACTTATGTAACTGTATTTGTAACCATGATATTATTTGTCATCTTAACTTTATGTCCAGGACATATTTGAAAACGAGAGGTAACTCTCAATGTATTACTTCCTGGTAAAACATTTTATAAATAAATAAATGTATTGAGGTAATGCTACCCATCCATGATATTTGATATTTGTTCCATTCTATAAGGTCCTTTTTGATTTGATCAAATATTGGGGGGGGGGGGGGAGGATGTAGTTGCATTGGTGCAATTTATTGTGTTCCTTAGTGATATATACTTCTAGGTATTTGATATGGAAGATTCGCCATGTATATTTACATTTTCTTTGTAGGAGCCTAATTTTGTCGTCTGGGAGGGAGATATTTAGAGCCTCTGACTTGTCATAATTAATCTTAAAGCCTGATACAGTAGTTCACCGAAGTGTACCAATAATTTCTGTAGGTTTGGAAGTGAGACTAGGGGGTTGGCCAGGGTCAGGATAAAATCGTCTGCAAACAATGAGATTTTATCATTTCTTTGTCCTACAGAATCATTATTCCTCGAATATCTGAGTTTAATATAATATTGGATGCTAGGGTTCGATTGAGAGGGCAAAGATGAGAGGGGATAGGGAGCATCCTTGTCTTGTTCCATTTTTGATCTCTATAGTTTCTAATTTGTTCCATGACACTTTAACCAGTGATCTAGGGGATTGATATAGGGTTCTGACCCCTTCTAAAAAAAGGACCCCCAAAGCCAAATGACTTCATCATGCTATCCAAGAACCTCCAGTTGATTCGATCTAAGGCCTTTTCTGCTTCCAGACTCAGCAGAATGGCCTTGGTCTTAGTTGCTTGAATATGTTCTATTACTGTATGTCTATAATTTTCCTCATGTTATAGGAGGCTTGTCTGCCAGAGACAAAGCCCACCTGATCTATGTGTATTAACCTAGGTTGGGTAGGGTTTAGCCTGTTGGCCAAGATTTTACTATAAAGCTTAATTTCTGAATTTAGAAATGAGATAGGCCTGTAACTGCTGCATTGAAGGGGGTCACAAGCTGGTTTATGTATTATGGCTAGGTTAGCTGTAAACATCAAAAAGAGATATGGTGAGATTGTTGGGAGGAATTTATTTTAATAGTTGTTGGAAAGGCCATCTGGGTCTGGTCATCTAGCATTTTTGAGATTTTTGACTGCTACTGTACTGATGCAGCCATGAGTATCCGAACACTTGCCTTTGAAAATCTGGGGCAATACTCCAGTAATGCTGCAACAATTCTGTGACATTTGTGCAGACAGACTAATGGCCCATCGGATTAACACAGCGGGGGTCCCTGGCAGTCCCATTCAAACTGAATGAGACTGCCAGGGACCCCGCTGCATTAATCCGATGGGCCATTAGTCTGTTTGCAGAAATGTCACAGAAATGTTGCAGCAATACTCGGAGATTGCCCCAGATTTTCAAAGGCATGTGTTCGGATACTCGTTGCTGCATCTCTAGTTAGTTATATCTGTGTGATTTTCCCATTTAGGCTCATTTGTTTGGCTATGGTTAGTTTTGGGAGATTGCTGGATTCTAGGAAATTTGTTACAGCTTTGAAATTTGACGGCGATGGAACATTTTCTGACGGATTTAAATTATATAGGTTTGTATAAAAAATTGCAAATCCGTGTGCGATCTCCTGTTCGTCAGTATGTTAACGCTCCGTTGCTGTGTCTAATAGCGGGCATTTGTGTTTTGGTTTTTGTACCCCTCAGTTTTCTAATTAATAATCTGTCCACCTTTGTTCCCTTTGTCAAAATATAGCTGTTTAGTCCAGTTAAGTGCTTTTTCGACCTCTTCTAGTATTGTATTTTTATACTCTAATCTTGCTTCAGTCAAAGCTTTATATAAAACATTTGATGGTCTTACTTTATGTTCTTGTTCTAGGTTACATATATTTTCTCTCAGTATTTTGCTCAATTTTTGTCTGGTTTTCTGCTTATGGGTGGTTATAGAAATTATGACTCCTTGTATGGTAGCTTTATGGGCTTCCCATAACATTGTAGAAGAATCTATTGAACCTTTGTTAAGACTGAAGTATTCCTCTAGGGAATTTTTTTTTTTTTTTTACAACTACCGGATCATTTAGAAAGTATTAATTTAACCTCCAAATTAAAGTTGACCGTAGGTTGCTGTATTTGTTCACACAATTTAACATTAGTGATAGTGTTAAATATAATAATACATCTAATAATGAATATAAAGCAAAATACAACTAAGAGGTGTTATCATATGAACTATATTCAATCAATATTTACTTTAATTTTGTATAGGATTTATTTGCTTTAGTAAGTAACCCCACAAAGTATGGATTTCTGAGAGAAATACAGTATGTGTAGTATGTACAGTGGCGGCCGACCTGAGTCTAAGTCGGCAAGATCCGCGGCTCTCAGATTATCCCGGTTAGGTGCGGTTTTCTGTTTGTTTCGCCCGGAGTGAACTGCGTTATTTTAGCGCTCGTGATTTTAGCATTATATTCTCGCCGTCTGCAATACTGCAATTCCGTGTAAAAACTCAGGGGGGCGTTTACGAGCTGTTGTCTTGGAAGTCTAATACCTTCGCGGTTCAACCTACGTCAGTACACAGTCTGTGTGTGCGTGCGCAGTAATTGTAAATTTGCATATTTAAAGTATACATGCATTTGCAGTGCTGTGCTGCTGTACAGTATGTCTCATTTGAAAATTGTTGAAACGCATAGGCGTGTACAGTACTGTAACAGTGTCACATTTTGGCATATACAGCGCTCTCCCCTCGCTCAGGATAATTAACTGCACTGCAGGGTATTTCAATGTCTTATCTTCTCTACAATGCAGTACATCTCTCCCGCACCATTCCTTTGAACGTGTGTCTGGTTTCAATCAGATTCCTGCTTGACAGCAGGTGATTACTACGCATGCGCCTGTTACTTCGCCCACCACTGCTTGCTTGAGTGAGTGATCAAAAAAATGTAAAAAAAAATTATTGTAATTTTTTTTTTCTCCACAAGCCTGCAAAAACCATCTTACTGTATTACGATATTCAATCTGTGCTGTAGCTTTTGACTGCGACCCTGTGCGTTTGACTGCACATGGTTGATTTGTGTGCTTTTTAATTACTGTATTTGGGGGTGTATTATTATGATGAACTGCCTTTTGAAATTAAAGTATGTCTCTAGCTTTGAACTTCATGCAGCTGTACCCTGTAGCCCCCTCCCCCACGAACACTAGCTCAAGGATTTGAAATTCCACGGAGTCGTTAATTTTCTGAATCTTGCCATTGTGTTCTTAATCAATCCGTCCATAGCCGAGCTACAAAGCCTCACTGCGTCTGCGTGTAATCCTTTTTGAGATGGGAGTTAGCTGTTTACTGTGCATGAGTCACCCAACCCCCCCCCTCTCCACAGAGTCGTTAATTTCCTGATTCTTGCCATTGTGTTCTTAAGACGTCCATAGCCGAGCTACAAAGCCTCACTGCGCCTGCGTGTAATTTTTTTTTGAGATGGAAATTGTGAGGCTATGTTTACGGCAATGCTTTGGAAAATCCCTTCTCAAATTTGATTTGCACAGAGCATCACCTCTCTATGCGCCTGTGTGTAATCCTCTTTCGGATGGGAGCGAGTTGATTCCGGCTCATGCGCCTGTAACTTCACCCATCACTGTTTGCTTGAGTGCCCCAATAAAAAAAAATTTAATTATGATTTTTTAACTGTTATTTTATCCACAAGCCTGCAAAAACAATAATGATATTACGATATTCAATCTCTGCGTTTGCCTGCACATGGTTGATTTGTGTGCTTTTTATGTACTGTATTTAAGGGTGTAGGGATCACATTACAGTATTATGATGAACTGCCTTTTGAAATTACTGTACTGTACTCTACTCTATGTAATTTCTTTGAACTGCTGCACAACTAATCCTTCATCCCTCCCCCACGCACACACAAGCTCTTATTGACAGACACCTCCACAGAATTATTAATTTTCTGAAGTTAGTCATTGTGTTTTTAATCCGTCCCTAGCCGATGGTCAATCGCCTCACTGCGATAGCGTGTACTCTAATCCTCTTTGAGATGGGAGCTTGCTGCTTACTGCGCATGAGTTACCCAACCCCCCTCACAGAGTCGTTCATTTTCTGAATATTGCCATTGTGTTCTTAATCCATCCATGGCCGAGCTACAAAGCCTCACTGCGCCTGCATCGAATCCTCTTTGAGATGGGAGCTAGCTGATTACTGCACATGACTCACCCCACCCCACCCCCCAACCCTTTGAGGCTTTGTTTACGGTAACGCTTTGGAAAATCCCTTCTCGATTTTGAAATGTAAATCTGATTTGCACAGCATTGTGAGAATTGAGAGTTAAAAAAAACATTAACTGATTCATGTTGTTTTGTCATTCATTCTTTTTCATTGGAGTACTGTAAGGGTGGGGGGGGTGGATGTTGTCAATGATTATGATTAGCAGGAATATAAATACTTATTTATTTTATTTTATCAGGAATCAAAAAATACAAATATAAAAATAATCATGAATAATACATAATGCAGTCTTTAGTAAGTTCTTCTGGCAGATTGAAATTGGATAAACATTTAGAAAACATTTGCAAAACATGGATAAACATGAGTAATGCACATTAATAAGAATATTATTTAATAATATATACTGTAATGTATAATATATATATACAGTATATATACAGCTAAACCCCGTTATAACGCGGGTCTCGGGGTCCACCCCGAGACCACCGCGTTACTAACGGGGTCGCGAGAAAAAAAATGGCCGCCGCGCTTTAGCGCATATTCATCCCGCGGGACAGGAGATGGGAGCGGGCATGTCCCTCCGCTCCCCGCTTCCCCCTGTCACCGCGGGACAGGCCGCGGGGCAGGAGATGGGAGCGGGGATGTCCCTCCTGTCCCCGCTTCCCCCTGTCGCCGCGGGACAGGCCGCGGGGCAGGAGATGGGAGCGGGGATGTCCCTCCTGTCCCCGCTTCCCCCTGTCACCGCGGGACAGGCCGCGGGGCAGGAGATGGGAGCGGGGATGTCCCTCAGGTCGCCGCTTACCTCAGATCCCGCTGCCTGCTTGGAGGTGGTAGCGGGGGGTTTCTTCTCCCCACCGCTGTCCCTGGCGCTCCCGCTGCCTGCGCGGGAGGAGGGGGGGGAACGGGTGGTGGTGCTGGTCGCGGCCTTTCCTCTGCTCCGACCCCACCCCCCGTCTGTGTAGAGTGAGAGAGTGTATGTGTGTATGTATATATGGGAGAGAAAGTGTGTGTGTGTGTGTGTGTGTGTATATGGGTGTGTGTATGTGTGTGTGAGTGTGTGTAAGTGTCTGTGAGTGTGTGTAAGTGTCTGAGTGTGTGTGTAAGTGTCTGAGTGTGTGTGTAAGTGTGTGTAAGTGTGTGTAAGTGTGTGTGTGTCTGTGAGTGTCTAAGTGTGTCTAAGTGTGTCTAAGTGTGTGTAAGTGTGTGTAAGTGTGTGTGAGTGTGTGTGAGTGTCTGTGAGTGTGCGTGAGTTTGCGTAAGTGTGCGTGGGTGTGTGTGAGTGTGCGTGAGTGTGCGTAAGTGTGTGTGAGTGTCTGTGAGTGTCTGTAAGTGTGTGTGAGTGTGTGTGCAGTGTGTCAGTGTGTGCAGTGTGAGCAATGAGGAGTGTGTGTGCAGTGTACAGTGTGTGTGCAGTGTGTCAGTGTGTGCAGTGTGAGCAATGAGCAGTGTGTGTGCAGTGTGCAGTGTGTGTGCAGTGTGTCCAATGAGCAGTGTGCAGTGTGTGTGCAGTGTGTGTGCAGTGTCAGTGTGTGCAGTGTGAGCAATGAGCAGTGTGTGTGCAGTGTGCAGTGTGTGTGCAGTGTGAGCAATGAGCAGTGTGTGTGCAGTGTGTCCAATGAGCAGTGTGTGTGCAGTGTGCAGTGTGTGTGCAGTGTGAGCAATGAGCAGTGTGTGTGCAGTGTGCAGTGTGTGTGCAGTGTGTCCAATGAGCAGTGTGTGTGCAGTGTGCAGTGTGTGTGCAGTGTGTCAGTGTGTGCAGTGTGAGCAATGAGCAGTGTGTGTGCAGTGTGTCAGTGTGTGCAGTGTGAGCAATGAGCAGTGTGTGTGTAGTGTGCAGTGTGTGTGCAGTGTGTCAGTGTGTGCAGTGTGAGCAATGAGCAGTGTGTGTGCAGTGTGTGTGCAGTGTCAGTGTGTGCAGTGTGCAGTGTGTGCAGTGTGTGTGCAGTGTGTGTGCAGTGTGTCAGTGTGTGCAGTGTGAGCAATGAGCAGTGTGTGCAGTGTGCAGTGTGTGTGCAGTGTGCAGTGTGTGTGCAGTGTGTCAGTGTGAGCAATGAGCAGTGTGTGTGCAGTGTGCAGTGTGTGTGCAGTGTGGCAGTGTGAGCAATGAGCAGTGTGTGTGCAGTGAGTGTGTGCAGTGTGTGCAGTGTGCAAAAAAAATGAAAAAAAAAAATTAAATTTTTTTTTTTTTTTTTTTTTTTTAAAAACGGGAGCCACGGGAAAACCGCGTTATAACCGAATCGCGGTATAACGAGGCATGTTATAATGGGGTTTAGCTGTAGTAATATTATTTTTCCGTCTTTATCTTGTTCCTTATTCTGTGTACAGTACAGTAGTTCATTGAGAGAGGAGAGGTTTTGTGTACATCATTACTGCTGTTTATATACTGTACATTTTACTGTACAAACAGATTAGACTGGACACAACACCCCACCTCCCCCTAGGCCACACTTTTTTCCTGAAACGACAAAAAAACAAAAAATTAGTGCGGGTATGTGCGTACTGTATTATGCATTGTGTGATGTGTAGTACTACTGTAGATGGCTGGTGCTGCTTTCTCTGGAAAGAAAAAAATTGAGCAGTTACTAGGCAGTTACTGTAGTACTGTCAAACTAGTCTATACTGGAACTACTGTATACTCTGACTACTGTTAAATACTATGTAACCAGATGGCTGGTGCTTCTCTCTCTGTAAAGAAAAAACTGTAACTACTGTATACTCTGACTATTAGAAACGAAAAAATCTGTGCCATACTTACCTGTATCATACTGTACTTACAATACTAGAGTACAGTACTACTTTCCTGATGCTTGCCCATTACGCGCGATCACAATGGGCAACACAGTCGCAATATGGTCTATATATTTATTGCAGCGTTCCACGGTGAGTACATCGTTCCAAAAACTCATTATGCCTTTCAACAAGTCGTCCTTTTTGGATGGTTTCACCACTTTCCGGATATGGTCCTTCAGCTGATGCCAGACCATTTCGATCGGCTTGAAGTCTGGCGATCTGTCATTGGAAAAAAATGACAATTAGTTTAAGATATACAGTACACAGTAAAAACAGTGGGGAAAAAATGAGACACGGTTACCACACTTACTCCGCTGGCATCTTCACCCAGTTGATACCGCGCTCAAGGATATGCGCTGTTGACGCGGTGTGCTTCGGATCATTGTCCTGGTAGAAACGGTGACCATCCGGGAACTCGCGTGTGATCTCAGGGACAATGTTGTCTTGGAAGAAAGCTTTATTAATGATTCCTATAGCAAGAAAAGAAAAGTGCTCAAAAAACTGCACAATAGTACAGTATAGTTCATAAAGTAAGGCTACACTAGTAAAGTACAGTGCATAAGGCTACATTATATTTGATATATTTTACCTTCAAAGATGACAATGCATCCTGGTCTATGCCTAGAGATGGCACCCCACACATGTAGCTTCACGGGGTGTTTTGGCCGCGGTTTCAAAGATATGCGGCCTTTTTTGTGGAATGCAAAGGTTGCAAATCTCTCCAGCGACACAGTAGACTCATCAGTGAAGATGCAATCCTGGAAAGTTTCTCCACTGTCGATCCATGCCTGGGCCTGGACCACTCTTTTTATTTTGTTTACGTCCCGTATCATGGGGTACGCTCTGTAATGACAAGGAATAAATAATTTTAGCGGTACAGTACAGTTTCCTAAACAACACTTTTACCTCTAGTACAGTCCAGTACTAACCTCACACGTCCATATTTCCATCCAATACTGCGTCTCATCTTCTTTATGCTGGTCTCGGATACAGTGAGATTGTGATTTTCCTGCAGAGTGTATTTGACCCTTAATGCACTCTTCTCATAATTCTCCTCACTTATTTTGTCCACCAGAAGAGTTGTCTCCCTACAATGTAAAGAAAAACAATCCGGTAAGTAAAAATATTAGAGACAGTAGATCAACAGGATACAATATATTGTTCTATTAATATGCATCAATATACAAAATATATATACTGTTGTAATATAAATATAAATATACAAAATATATATACTGTTGTAATATAAATATACAAAATATATATACTGTTGTAATATAAATATAAATATACAAAATATATATATACTGTTGTAATATAAATATAAATATACAAAATATACAATATATACTGTTGTAATATAAATATAAATTTAAAAAATATATATACTGTTGTAATATAAATCTAGAGAAATAACAAAGATATTAGATACAGTACTGTAGATCTACAGTACATTTTTTGATATAAAACATTTTTTTAAGTTGTATAAATATACTTACGCGTTAGTTACACTTGGTGCCCTTTTGCGTTCTCTGTTTTTTCCGTGTGCATGATAGCTCACGGTGGTTGCTGGCACAACGAGGCCAGAAGTAGCTAACCAGCGTTGGATAGCAGCAATTCGGTGTCCGCTCGTGTACATCTCCTTAATTCGCATGCTGAGATCCTTGGAAATCTTTTTAACAGGCATTGCTGCGAGTAGAAAGAAATACAAACACAAGAATGGATGGTGTATTTATACGGTAATGACCCACATTAGAGTATGCCCACTTTCAACACCTGTACCTCGCTGCCATGCATAAAAGGTTACACACTTTGCATAGCCCACCACTCGATGATCTTTATCTGAACATGCCCTTGTCCAGATACTGCATTATGCCATCTGCTTCCATGGATCAACCCCGATTTTACAGACGCAGGAACCCACTCGCCTCTGTCGTGCCTGTCATGCAGAAAAAGCGAAAGGCTGTTGCCGTTTCCACGCCAAGGCAAAAGCGACAGGCTGAGGCCAATAAATAAAACCTTCTGCTGACCCCAAAGGCTAAGGGTTTTCATAGACGTCAGCCTTATTATGTCAAGAAGAAATACGGTGATTTACTCTCGACGCAAAATGATTGGCAGCCAACCCATCGAACCCGCAGACGCTTTCCTCCCATACGCTTCGACGACTCTGCCGCCGCTGTCCCAGAAATCTTCAGCCCGTCTTCTCCACCCCTCGTCCTCGACGCTGCCGCCGCCCTCCCGGAAACCCACAGGCCATCTTCTCCAGTTCTATCCGACGACGCTGCCGCTGGTGCCTCTGAAATCCACGGGTCACTTTCTCCTTTGCTCTTAGACGACTCTGCTTCTTGCCCGGAAATCCAAAGGTCACTTTCTCCATCCCTCTTCGACGACGCTGCCGCTTCTCCTCTATCGGATATCCACAGGTCACCTCCTCCACTCTTCTTCGACGACGCTACCGCTTCTTTCCATGGAACCCCCATCTCATCCTCCATTGCACCCATCCACCCAGATGTCCACACGCCATGCACAAGAAGCAGCTCGTTAGACCGGATGCTGAATGGGATAAGTGTGGATATCCCCGGGAACTCTATTGTGCTGGCAAAGATAGATCTGATCTGGAGACCATGCTAAATGTGGAGCAACGGATGCTACATATGGATCAACGATGATACATATGGATCAACGGATGCTAGACATGGATCAATGGATGGATCGACGGATGGACAAGATAGAGGCTGACATAGTGGGTATACATCATTTGCTTTGTGTTAATGTCCCTGTTTCCCTGATGCCGGAGCAGGGGGATGACATGGATGTGATGAATGGGAGCATCGACCCCCTTCCATCACCAAGCGCACCCCCTCCACCAGAAGATGCAGTGTACATGTATGCCGTTGAGGAGGACATGACAACCCCGTCAAGACCACGCCAGGAGAAAACATGGTGACCAAGACCGGAGGAAAGTTTTCTCCCAGACAACCTACCATTGCCCGTCGCCTCAAGCACACCCACTCGCAAAAGACCTACATTCGCTCGCATCGATACGGTGCCCAACATCACCCTGTGCGATCTGCCACCGCTGCTCAGGGAGAAGTATAAGGTGATGAGTGCTGGTGCACCCCACAACTATGCCTTGTTACTTTTTAAGCACCATGTTCCCTACTCGTTGTACTGCGACTGGGCGTTCAGAGTGAACTACGACGGAAATCGCGTAAAAAAGGCGCTTCCTGCCAATTTAAGAAAGAACATTCGGGATGAAATGCGGCGCTTTTATCCAATTACAGATCCTGTAATGAAAGGCGTTCGAGACTGCATTAATGGCGTTTTGCGCCATGCAAGGAATCGGCCATGGACGGACAATCTGGTGGACTTTCTGGTTTAATCACGGGAACTGTAAGACCATACTGTTGTGCTGAACTGTGCTGTACATGTTTTAACCTGTACGTACTTAAATAAAGGAGATGTTGTTGTGTGTGTTTTTAACTTGTATTTATACAGAAATGTTTTAACTTGCTGTACACACACAGTACATGCACAATTCCAGTCCCCGAGGACCGCAAACAGACCCGGTTTTCAAGGTTGTCCTGAAAACCGGGCCTGTTTGCTGCCCTCGAGTATTGTAGTGGTGCAGTCCTGACTGACTGTTTTGCACACCATCCCACTGCACTGTATATGTTTCTTTAATAAAGGAAATGTTGTGTTTTGTAAACTGTATTTTATGAATAAAGATTTTTTTTAATCACAGGTAAGACCATACTGTTGTACGGTACTGTACAGTACATGTTTTGACCTGCTGTACTGTATTTAAATAAAGGAGATGTTGTGTGTTTTACTGTAACTGGTATTAATAAAAAAATGTTTGTAAGTTTTAACTTGCATTTATACAGAAATGTTTTAACTTGCTGTACACACACACAGTACATGCACAATTCCAGTCCCTGAGCGCCGCAAACAGACCCGGTTTTCAAGGTTACCCTGAAAACCGGGCCTGTTTGCTGCCCTCGAGGACTGTACTGGTGCAGGCTTGACTGACTGTTTTGCGCACCATCCCACTGTACTGTACTGTATACAGTACTGTGTTTCTGGTACTGGTGCAGACTGTTTTGCACACCATCCCACTGTATTCTGTATGTTTTGACTTGCCGTTCTTTAATAAAGGAGATGTTGCGTTTTGTATTTTTTTGTCAATAAAGAATTTTTTTTATAACATGTGACAGTAAACCATACTGACTGTAAATGTTTTTACTTTCTGTACACAAATGTTTTCACTAGCAGTAAACCATACACTTGTTGATGTTTTGAATTGCTGTGCACTTAAAATGTTTCTGAATTATACAGTATTTGTAAATAAATGTATTTGTACTTACTACACCAATAAAAGAACATGTTGATTTGTTTTACATTGTTCCATTGGCTCCTTTGCTACTGTAACAAAATACAGTGTTTCTAGAATGTACACTACTGTCCAGGCATACTGTACTGTATACTGTAGGCATGCTCAGTATGAGTATTAAAAAAAAATAGAAGACACATACTGTACTGTATGTACTGGCACTGGATACTGTAGAAGACACTTAATGTATGTGATACATGTAAATAAATGCATAGTTTTTATTTTTTCGGGTTTATTACACAGTATACTGTACTGTATATAAAAAAGTATTGTACTGTATACTGCATGTACTGGCACTGTATAGAAGACAAATACTGTATGTACAGTACTGTAATACATGTAGAATAAATGCATATTTTTTATTTTTTTCGGGTTTATTACACAGTATACTGTATATAAAAAAGTATTGTATACTGTACGGCCGGAAAACACCAGCATTCTGTTTCAGGTACAGTATTCTATCCTAATCAATAACAACGGCCACTAAACTGTAGACTCCGGTACGTGGGTTTTTAAATCCGATTCAGCAGGCATTGTTACACAAAGCGATATTATCCATCGAAAACCCTCCATTAGCCGTTTTCTTTTCTGAGGAAAAACAAAAAGAAAAGTTTTACTGTAATGGTCAGCCCCCTAAAGAAGTTCCCAGCCATTCCCACCAATAATTTTCTCGGGGGGCGTCTCCTGTTCACATGCGCATGCGCCTAACGTCGATGTAATGACACGCATACTGTATGCGTTTCAAGAAGGTTCCAATGCGCATGTGCCAAGCGTTCCACCAATTTTTCAGTATCTGCAGTACAGTACTGTAGAAGCCGCTCAGCCAATGATATTGCTTACAGGAGAATCGCTTGACTTTTGAATCGCACCGATAGTGATACTGTATTGTCAAAATAAAAAAAAACACATAAAATAATACGGCAACAATACTCACCATAGAATTTCCCATTCAGCTGGCGCTGGCGCTGGGCCACTGCCAGTCCAGTGTTCTTGATCATCCACGTCGATAGTTTGCAGCAGGACTAGTCCACCTGTAGTTAGCTGATGAGGCTGGAAATTGTTTAGGTACATGCAAGCTTGATCGAAACTGCACGTGAAATCCGGCTCAGGCTTTCTGGATAGACAGCAAGGGTTGTCACTGACGGTGGGACCGTTATTGGAAGCCGGTGCTGGTGCTGGTGCATTGCTTGACAGCAACTGTCGTTTCTTAGTTGGTTTTAACACAACCTTTCACCTTTTGCCGTCTGCACGATCATAGATACAGGAAAAAGCCGGTGATACACACCAATACCCTCCAACAAATTGTGGCTCAATACGATAAAAACAGGGATCGCTACATAACCTTTTCCTTATTGTACGCTTCCGCGTATGAGGAGCTGGCGAAAATTTGTAAAAGTCATAGTTTTCGATAAAATACTGATAAATTTGAACAACTGTTGCCATCTTATCATCTGTTGCATTAATCGCGGCCCATATCAAATACGCGTAACTTCTGTCGGGTTTTTGGAAAACAGGCTGCACTTGAACACTCATGGCGACGGCTCTCTGGAGAATACTGTAACAGAAACTGGTCTTTGTCTTTCTTTAATATGAAAAGCCTAAATTGATACATTTTTGCAACCTCTTCCTTCAGTCTCAAGGCCAATTTACAATAGCACACTGTGGTATCTTTTTTACACGAAACACCTGCAAGTCGACACATTACTGAAGCGCATGCGCATTACAATTCATGAATATCTGCCATCTGGCGGACACGCGAAGAATTGCAACCTATTAAATCCGAACCATTATCAATAAACTCATCAACCGTGCGTCAACCGCGCATGACCCGCGCATGACTCGTGGCTGAGAATGCAAAATAAATGCGGCATGCTGCTGGTGAAGTGCGTCGCATTCCGGGAAAAAGCCAGGGAAAAACCGGCGATGTGTTAGAATAAAATGAGCAGCAGCAGTAGGAGTAGAGAAGTACAGTAGGTGAAGTGATGGTATTGCTTCATGGGGCATGGGATGATTCATTTAGAATTGTTTGCAAAGTTCTGCTTCATGGGGTATGGAATGTATTCATTTTTTATTGTTTTCTTAGTTCAGAAAGTTTGCATATACAGAATGTGTTTATTTATCCTTCAATATATATATCAATACTATAGGTATTATCTGTATAATAATTAAGTATGCATACTGTATGCATATGCAATATTTTGCACATAATTTTGATGCATACATATTTTCAAATTCATTAGGTGAATTTCAGTTTTCTATGATCAGTGATCAATTATATGCATATGGTTAATCACACTCCTAAAATGCAGATGGTTTAAATTGTTATTCATTGTTTGAAGGAAACATTTTCTCAACTGTTTGTGCTTTTGTTAAACAATACGTTTTACTTAATTTCACTAATATCACAATTTAATTGGTTTCTATCTGATTTTCTCAGTACCTTCTCCATCACATGAGATTACTCGATTGAAAGCCTTAGTAGTTACCTCCTTTATTTACACATGGGCCAATCACTGGATATATACTTTATCTCTGGAACGAAAATGAGAAGCTGTTATAAAATCTTCTGATAAGCAACCGAGCTGCACTATTTTCTTCACAACACAACACACAGATTACAGGTATGTCTAGTCACCATAAGGAAAATTATTTGTTCATAAATTGTTCATGGTTGATAAATTAATATGGGGCAATAAAAACATCTACTATAAAACTACTGTTAATTTGTCACTGTATAGAAGGAAAGTAAATTGTCTACTATTCATATATCACCAAGTTAGTTTAAAATTTAGATAAATTAACTTATTCAAAAGAAGCATATTGTTCTTAAAGCAGCAATACCATATTTATTTACTTTTACAGGGTGGGAATCAGGGGGTGCCTGGAGCAAAATCTACTGTATCTATCTTTAGCACACAGGAATCCTCTGGTAAAAGTAGCACTCACTTCCTGATTTTGCTTTGGGATTTAAATGTCTGTCCAAGAGGAAGCTGCAATAGATGGCCTGTGTGATGTGGGAACTTTTGAACCATCATTTTGTTTCCCTTGAAGGAGACAAATTATGGTACCTTCACAGGTCAGTATCTCAGGTATCAGCAGGTAAATAGTGAGGTTCCGCTTTGGAGATCCCCTGGTTCGCATTCTATAGGGGAAAAAAGAAATGGGCAGGCTTCAAATAAATGTAAAAAAAATGAGCAGCCAGGATTGTTGCTTTAGATCAGAACAGTAATTTTCATAGGGAATAAGAATAAAACATTCAAAATCATAAAATAAAAGACAGCATACATAAAATATGATGTTTAAGAAAACAAATTAAATGACTTGTTGCCTTATTAAAATTGTTTGGCTGCACTTGTTGTGCACTTGCTTCTATCTGTTTTATTATTTTAACCTCACCCACTTTTATTCTCAAAATACAACATTACAATTTGATGGCAGATTAGAACAACTTGGTCCACCTAGCCTGGCCATTTCCATATCTGCTCTAAAACCTCAGACCCTATATAATCATTGGCTTTCTCTATATTTGGTAGGCAAATGGCTATCTCAAGCATGTTTCACTTACTGTATTAGCCCCTACTACCACAGATAAGTGGCTATTCCATTTATCCATCATCCTATCTATTAAGAAGTACTTCCTCAGATTTCTTGTAAGGCTATAACCCTCTGCTTCAGAACATGACCTCTTGTTCTAGCATCTTCGCTGAAATATACTTCCCTTTGTTAAAACTTATATATATTGGAATGTTTTAATCATATTCTCTCACTCCCTTTTGACCTCTAAGTTGTACATACTGTATTAAGGTCCTTTAGTCTTTCCTGATAAGTCTTAAGCAGTAAATAATGCATGTTTTAAACCCTTTGCACAATCTCCAAATTATGTATACACTTCCAGAGATATGGTTTCTGACTTGAGAACAGTACTCCAGCAGAGGTCTCACCAATGACCTATAAAGTGGCATCTTCACTTCTATCTTTCTCCTGCTAACAACTCTCCCTATTCAATCTAAGACCCTACTGGCTTTCTGCATTGCTTGTGTAACACGTGTACCCCCCCCCCCCCCCCAACTCACTTAGAGTCCAGTGTACGGGAAAGAAGTGCATTACCTCGCTGTTTGGTGCATCACCTGTTGGTTTGCAGGAGGGCCGAGTGGTCTGCTTGATGTTATGAGACTGGACAGGACTGGCCCTTAAAGGATTCTGGTTCATCTTGGTGTTATCAGTGCCTCCAGTAGCGATGGTTACCACAGTGTAGGCGTCAGCACCCATCACTACACACATACCTTTTCTCAGCCCAGGAACTGACACCTTAGGCTGAGGTATAATTGCAGGGTCTTTATTCATCATCACAAAGCTTACCAACATACTCTTCTGCATACACCTCAGGACTTCTGGACAGTGCTTTACTTCCACTGCTCCAGGTGGTGTTGTCTAGCCAGCCAAGTGAACAGGCTTACCCCGCAATGGGGAAGACTCACAGTACCACCATTACTTCTGCAAACCCCAATGATAAAGCTTCGGCTTGATAAAGCTTCGATAAAGGATCGACTTGTTTGGCCTGCGGATTTCAGCGGATCAATCTCAAAAAGGTCAAATAGCTTTTTGCAGATTTTTATTTATTTTCCAAACAATGTGAACATAATAGTACATTACAACATGCTGGGAACATAATTTGGCGTCATAAAATAGCAATTTATTAATACAAGATATACACAAGGGAAAAAAGGGGGAGTAAGGGGGAGGGTGGCGTGTTTAGAAGTTCCATATTGTCCTTAAACTGCCCAATGGGTCTGATTTCTCGTTGTTTTAGGCTTGCTAATTTACCTCTATCTCCTGCTCGTTCACATTGCAGTTATGTATCCTCATCTTTCCCACACTTCATCCCAGGAGAACGCATCTAGAGCTATCATAGCAATACAGAGGCGGCATTCCCCCTGGGATGTCTGTTTGAGCTAGCCATAGTAGCCATACTTTTTGGAATTTATTGCCAGTGTTATTAACCAAACTTGTTAACTTCTCCATCTGACACACATACCAAATTCTGTTCCTAATTTTGGCCAATAAGGGAATCTCGTTTTATTTCATAATGCTGCGATCTCGCACCTTATTGAAGTTGCAAAGTGGGCAACAAGTTTGTTCTCAGTTCTAAAAAGCCCCTGTGTTGGTCTATTCAATAATTCAATAAGAATAGCCAGGGGTCCATTGGGATGTAGCCAATCCTTAATTTGTTCCCATAAGGGAACCACATGCGCGCAAAAGCACAGCATATGTAGCAAGTCCCCTGACTCTCCACACAGTTTGGGACACAATGGAGAGTAACCTGGGACAAATTTAGATAGTTTAAGCAGTGTGAAATACCACCTCATAAAGACTTTCTTTATATGCGTTCTCCTTCAATGTCGTGCAGATCTAACTCTTAGCCGAAGCCATTAAAATCCCATCCCAATCTTCGTCTTCAAACTTCTCACTCAGATCTGCCTACCACCGCACCATATATTGTGGTTTTCTAGCCTAATCTAGCCCAGAACAGGTCACTTCCATGTACATTTGATAGGTTAGTCCACTCGTGTCTGTTTCTAATATACAGAGCTTTACGAAGTTTGTCAATGCTGGACGGGGAATACATTTATTATAATATGCTCGGATCTGGAGGTATCAAAAAAATATACGTGTTAGAGATGTCTTTGTCTGACTTGATCTATTCAAAAGTTTTAATGTCGTTTCTGCCCTCCAGATCCTTCAGTCTTAATAAACCTTTCTGTTTCCAAATTGAAAAATTCTTACTAGTCAGGCCTGGAGCAAAGTCTGGATTATCGAATAAAGGGGCCATTATTGAGTGTTTAGTAGTCATAGAACATATGACTATGGCGGCCTCCCAGACTGCCAACGAGTTGGTCATCGAGGCAAGCGGTTCATGGATGCACTTAAGGATCCTTTTAGGTGACCAAATCTGGTTATGTAGCTCTAGAGGCACACATAGTCCTTTCTCCAGTTCCACCCACCTTTTGATACTGGGGTCTAGGTGCCACTGTGAAATTTGGCATAATTGTACCGCTTTGTAATATGATAACAAACAAGGTACCGCCAGCTCTCCCGCTAATGTGGGTCATTTTAAGATCTTACTCTTGATTCTCGGATTTTTGAATTTCCAAATAAATTTTGAGATCAGCACCTCAATAGAGGTAAAATCCTTTAGTACAATTGGTACTGGTAAGGATTAAATAAGTATAGAATCCAGGGGAGCAGGTTTATTTTAATACAGTGAATCCTTCTCATCCACGAGATACCTTAGGATGACCACCTCCCGACATCTCCTTTCAGACTCTGTAACAAATTTGGATAGTTAGTTTTATACAACGTCCTGTGAGTATTTGTGATGCGGACTCCCAAAGCCTTAATACAGTAGCTGAGGGTTGTCAATTGAAATAAAAATGTATGGATATTCATTTTTCCATCTTCTTGGGCAAATTTATATTTAGAGCTTCTGATTTAGATTGATTCATTTTCAACCAGGAGATTCTATTAAATACCTAATAATTGAAGAAATTGAGTAGAGAGGTGAGTGACCTCGACATCAGCAGCATGACGTTGTTCGCATACAGAGCTACTTTATGCGATTGGTTCTTAATTTGGATTCCAGATATATCTGGGTTCTTCTTGATCTGCGCTGACAGTGGTCCATGCATAGGGCAAACAACAAGGGTGACAACGGGCAACCCTGTATAGTATCACTTTTAATTTGGAAGAGATCCGAAGGGAATCTCTGATGTGTTACTTTTGTGGCCGGGTTAGACTACAGTGCCGTGTTTGCCTTTAAAATTCTACCCCCAAAACCAAATGCCCCAAGCATGCCTTTCAAATATGGCCAATATATCCTATCAAAGGCTTTTCCAGCATCCTTATGGCCATTACCTGTATCTTTTTTGTCTTGGAAACTTTGATCAAATCAATAATTTGTCTGGTGTTATCTGCCACCTGCCTATCTTTAAGAAATCCTAGCTGATCTAGATGGACCAGTCTAGGCAAGATATGACCCAGTCTGTTAGCCAGTAATTTGGAGTATATTTAAATGTCCGAGTTGATAAACAAAATTGGTCTGTAGCTCTTACAATTTGCTGGGTCCTTCCCTTGCTTAAAGATTAAGGAAATAGATGCCTAGAGCATGGGTTCTGGGAATGAAGCACCCCCGAGCAATGCGTTGTACATGCGTACCAAATGGGGGGCAAGAAGTTTGGCAATTTTTTTGTCATAGAGATTTGAAAAGCTGTCCGGGCCTAGGGGCTTTAGAAGGCTTCAAGTGTTTCATTACCTGAAGAACCTCCTCTATAGTGAAATCATGTTGTAACTCTTTTCTCTACTCTCCGCTCAACCTACATACGAGACCACGACTATTCTAAAGCTTGCCTTAAACTAGCGCAGTTACATTCTGGGTCTGTGCTGGGTATGTGCTAGGCTTGTTTAAGGCAAGTTTAAGGCATTTCTGCATTGACTAATGACCCATAGGATTAACACAGCAGTGGTCCCTGGCAGTCCCATTCAGTTTGAATTGGACTGCCAGGGACCCCTGCTGTTAATCTGATGGGCCATTAATCAATGCAGAAATGCTGGGGCTAGTTTAAGGCAAGTTTAAGTCATGTATTCAGAATGTACCTTGGTGTACCTTGGTCTTTTTGGTGATTGCCACTGGTTTGTGCTAGAATAGTCGCAGTCTCTGCTGTAGGAAGGTCGGAATTTGCCAGAAACTTCTTCAGGGCTTGATTCGTATTAACAGTATGAGTGACCTTCTCTCCGTTATATAGCTCCTCATAGAACTTTTTAAATTCTTCTACAATTCATTTGGGATTTGAGGTCACGTCCCCTATCTTCAGATGAATTGCCTGAATGGTATAATTGGCCTGTCTATTCCTGATTTTGTTTGCTAGCATGGTATCTGGTTTGTTTGCATTTTCGAAAAATGCCCTCTTTGACCAACTCAAGGAGTTCTCAGCCTGGGAGGTAAGGATTATGTTTAACTCTTTTCTGACATCTTTTAGTTATTTAAAGATGTCAGCTCTTCTGGTGTTTGTGGATAGCAGATAGGTCTCATATTTTCTCCTGTAATTGGACAATTTTTGCTTCTCCTTTCTTTTTATTCCCTGCGCAATGTTAATTAACATACCCCGAAGTGTAGCCTTATGGGCTTCCCAGAGGGTCAGTTGGGATCCCATGCTCCCCTTATTTATTCTAAAGAAATTATCTATTTTAGAGTTGAGAGTGTGAAATACTTCTGGGATTTTTAAAATGTACTCATTTAATTTCCAGTTTTCTCCTCGTCTGTCCAAACTAATTTGTGTGCACCATAGTTCTATTGGTGCATGATCTGACCATGAAATATCATGGATCTTGGTATCGAAGATCTTAGGGACCAGTCTACTAGAAACAAAGAAGTAATCTATTCTGCTATAGTTATTATGTGGATGAGAAAAGAATGTGTAACCTTAATCCCTGGGGTGCAACCCTCTCCAGACATCTGACAAATGATTGGCCTTTAAAACTTTCAGCAGTACTCTGTCTCCTTTCTCTTTGTCCTCTTAGATTGGGTTGACTTATATAACTCAGGATCTAATGCCATATTGAAATCCCCTTCTATTATCAAATAAACCTTTGCCAGCTGGTTCAACAAGCTAAAAAAAAGATGAAAAGAATGTTGGGTCGTGCTCGCATGGGGTATAGACATTAGCCACCATGAAATATTGGCACTGAATCTTACCCACCAGGATTAAAAATCTTCCATTTGTATCTTTCTTAACCTGCTCTATCACCAGGGAAGTCTATTATGAAGTAGTATCGCTAAACCTCTTTTCCTAACATCGGCTGAGGAGAGATAGAACTATCGAAAGTGTTTATCTAAGTATTTTGGGTAACATGAATTACTAAAATGTGTCTCTTGTAGGAGGACAATTACTTAATTTTTCCTCTTGTAATCAGTCAGAGCCAAGCATCCCTTGGCCGCACTGTTAAGGCCAGAACGGCAAGTCCTATTTTAAACAAAATACCCCATCCGGCCTTTATTATCGATCTTTTGGATGTTTCTGAACTGCAAGTCCTGTTTTAAAAGAAATACCCCATCCGGCCTGTATTATTGATCTTTTGGTATGTTTGAATATCAAAAGGTGAGGTTTTTTTTTCTTTCAACTGTGTGCTGCTAATTGACCAACTAGTACCCCCCCTGCATTTGCAGGACCTGCATTGGCATTTTAGAGAGAGGCATTTAAAGTGAGCCTTTTAAGTGAGAATATATAGTTAGACTATAGTTTGACTAGAGTTTAACTGGGGACTGCATCTTCTGCAAACTCTTCGACACATGGCAACAAACCATGAGCTACTCTGACCACACTATGATCCCATGCTAGTTAGCCTGCACAATTTAACCTACCACCCCTTTACAACTTACTTCACTGCAGCCTCTCCCAACACTGACTGCACATAACTATCCCCCCCACTTCAACCCTCACCCACTCAGCCCACTGCAAACCCTGAATAGACCATAGCATTGCTGTATAACATTTGACAAGGAAAAGGCACACCCCTGCTGTTTAGTCTGCCCCCCTCCCCACACACACACACTTTGCTCACAACAGCTCCATGCAGCATTACTTACCTCTGTGAAAAAAAGGGGATGTTTGTGTTTACAGCGCTATTGCTAAAAATGAAAATATAGTGTGATATACTACTAAAGTAATTACTGCACCCTTATATAAAGGATAAGGCTGCCTAGGCAAAAAATGACCGATGCAAGTCACACAATACAGACAACAAAATACAAATGTCCGGCGCCTATATAAAATTGAGAATTACAGTGAATAAACTCTGACAAAATAGAGAGTCCAATCTCGGTGTCCAACCAATTCCTGAAGGGAATCTTGAATGCACATGTATCCAATAATCAATAATGACCACCCTATCATTATTGATGATTGAGTACGTGTGCATTGCTGGCTCATCCCCCCATAGAGCTTGTATTGGCCAAGGGAATACTTTCTATGATTGCCAGTAGCATTGCTGGCTTCAGGGACCTTCGGCACTGTTGCGCTAGCTAGTGACGTCACTCATCTGCCACATGACCAGCGGGTCTGTGAGGGAGGTGGCGGTGAACGCCAGAGTTGCAGCTGAGATACGGAGGATCTGTATGCTGTTCCGGCAGAGTTCTGCCACAGAGAAAGGATAGGAAAAGTGTCCTAAGATCCCGTGAACTTTGGTCCTGTTGTAAGTAGGTAATTTTACTCTTACCGGATGGATTTTGTAGCCTGCTATAGGCAATTGTTTGTCAATTTTATTAGTATATTTTTACATGTGTTTTATTATTAAATTGAAACAATCATTAAGTTAATCTTTGTGAATGTTTTATATTTATATGTTCAATATATATTATTTTTTAGTAGGGTCACACTATGATTATTCTTTTTTTCTTTTTTGTCTTTTGTGTTTGTTTGTATGTTCTGTGAGACTTCATTCAAGATTCACTTCAGGAATTTGTTGGACACCGAGATTGGACTCTCTATTTGGTCAGAGATTATTCACTGTAATTTTCTATTTTATATACAGTAGGCGCAAGCCATTTGTATTTTATTACCTACCTCTGTGATAATGAACCTGCTATGTACCTCATCTTTGTTGTTTCTCGTGGCCTCATGGAAATATTACTCTCTCTATCCACTTCAAACTCCTCCCTCCTGGCCCACACCCAATTTCACCATACATCCTGGACTACTCAAAAGCCTTGCATTACTGTATCTACTGAATGTTGGTGAAGAACTCTAAAAACAGCACACCAACCACCGCTCACTCTAATGGCAAACACCGCAAATTATTTTATTGATTTATAAAATATTTTACCAGGAAGTAATACATTGAGAGTTACCTCTCGTTTTCAAGTATGTCCTGGGCACAGAGTAAAACAAATAATACATGGTTACAAGTACAGTTACATAAATGAACAGGGTATACATTATGTACAAGACATTGCGTGCACAGTTAAAAAAAATATATATTATGAGCATATGAAACAGTTACAGACCAGGTTAAAATGTGAGACAGCCTTAAATTTGAAAGAACTTAAACTGGTGGTCGATGTGAGAGTCTCTGGTAGGTTGTTCCAGTTTTGGGGTGCACGGAAGGAGAAGGAGGAACGTCCGGATACTTTGTGGAGCCTTGGGACCATGAACAGTCTTTGGGGTCTGATCTCAGGTGATAAGTGCTGCAGGTGGTAGGGGTGAGGAGCTTGTTCAGGTAGCTGGGTAGCTTGCCCATGAAGAATTTAAAGGCAAGACAGGAAAGGTGAACTTTGCACCTAGACTCTAGTGTTAACCAATCTAGTTCTTTGAGAATTTCGCAGTGATGTGTGTTGTAGTTGCATTGGAGAACAAAATGACAAATTGAATTGTAGAGGGTGTCAAGTTTGCTAAGGTGGGTTTGAGGAGCCGAGCCATATACTATGTCTCCATAGTCAATAATTGGCATTAGCATCTGCTGTGCGATACGCTTTCTGACCAGGAGACTTAGGGAGGTTTGTTCCTGTAAAGTACCCCTAGTTTGGCATAGGTCTTGGTTGTCAGGGTATCAATGTGCATCCCGAATGTTAAGTGGGAGTCAAACCATAAGCCCGGGCATTTAAAACTAGTGACAGGTGTTAGGGTGGTGTTAGCGTTGGTTCGAATCAGAAGCTCAGTCACTGGAAGCTTTACACATTTAGTCTTGGTCCCAAATACCATTGTTACAGTCTTGTCAGTGTTTAAAAACAGTTTGTTTTGGGAAATCCAGTTTTCGAGTCTCAAAAAGTCAGACTGAAGTATGTGTTGAAGGTCAGAGAGGCTATGACTGTGTGCATATAGGATTGTGTCATCTGCATACATGTGTATTGAGGCTTCCTTACAAGCTGTGGGAAGATCATTAATGAACACTGAGAAGAGATGGGGCCCCAGAACAGAGCCTTGCGGGACACCACAGGTGATATCCAGGGCGTTGGAGTTAGAGCCTGAGATGGACACATGTTGGGATCTTCCTGATAGGTAGGACTGAAACCAGTTTAAAGCATGTTTCCGTATTCCAGAGCTCTGGAGTTTGTTAAGCAGGATAGCATGATTGACTGTGTCAAAAGCCTTTGCAAAATCTAGGAATACTGCACCAGTGAGTTGTCCCCATTCCATTCCACACTGGATTTCATTGCAAACTTTTAGCAGGGTAGTTATGGTGGAGTGTTTGGGGCGAAATCCAGATTGGAATTGGCTAGGGAAATTTGTCTTTGTGTAGAAATCGCTTAATTGGGAGTGGACACATTTTTCCATGACTTTGGATAGAATTGGGAGAAGTGAGATTGGCCTGTAGTTTGAGACAGTGTTTTTGTCCCCACTTTTGAAGATTGGGACAACTCTGGCAGTTTTCCAGGTCTTAGGGATATGGCCTGCAGGCAGGATAGAGTTGACTATGGACGCAATTGGTTTGGCAATGGCTGGGGCACCAAGTCGTAGGAACCTAGATTGTAGTAAGTCGGGTCCACATTGGCTGCTTAGTTTTAGTTTGAGGAGCGCTTGTATAGTCTCCTCTTCAGATACTGGGTCAAATTGAAAATTGTGGGCAGTGTTGGGAGGGGGTGGGACTGTAGGGATACTCCAAGGATGAGATTCATGTTTGGGGTTTGTGCTGCGTTTCGCTAATAAGTTAGTGGCACACCCCACAAAGTAATCATTGAATGCATTTGCGATGTCAGTGGAGTTTGTCAGAGTAATATCCCCCTTAGTGATATTACTTGGTTGTTGATGGTTAGGAGGCTGGAATATATGGTTGATAACCTTCCAGAAGTTAGCTGGGTTTGATGTATTCTGGTGGAGATTGTCAGAGTAATATTGTGCTTTTGCATGCCTTGTTTGCCTTGTGCACATGTTCCGCATGCATCTGTAGTGATTGAGATCCTTGGTAGTGCCAGTTACTTTGTAGCTTTTCCACAAGGCATCCCTGAACTGGTAGAGTGCTATAAGGTCAGGTGTAACCCATGGAAGGTGGGCCCCCGTACCCTTATTTTGCGTAGTGGAGCATGGGTATCGCAGAGTTTTAAGAACTCGGA
This sequence comes from Ascaphus truei, assembly GCF_040206685.1. Lineage (NCBI taxonomy): Eukaryota > Metazoa > Chordata > Amphibia > Anura > Ascaphidae > Ascaphus > Ascaphus truei. The sequence goes on from NC_134485.1 coordinate 51,692,218, forward strand.
TTGGAAATAGTCGAGCGCAGAATCAGGGTCGGGAATTAGCAACTTTCAAACAACTTCTCAAATTTCTACTCATAATATTACTCGCTTTAGCAGGTGATATTGAACCTAACCCAGGCCCTCACATTTCAACTCTGTCCATTACCTCTGAGAATGCCACCTTTAAATTCCAAAAATGTCTCTGTCGCCCACATAAATATATGGAGCCTGCTGCCAAAACTGGATGAACTAAGAGCATGGTGCCTTAGGCCTGGGACCCGCTGCGCCCGGCGGCGTGGGCGGCTGCACGGGCTTTCCCCACCAGCAGGGGAATCCTCCCGAGCCGGTCCCGGTCCCGGCTCACGGCACAGCTCACTACACGCTGTGACGCGTCAGCCGCTATGGGATACAAGAGAATTGTAATCCCTAGCGTTGACGCGTCACGTGGTGTGGCTTTGAGCCAATGAGGAGGGGAGGCTTCGGGAGGAGGGGAGGCTTCGGGAGGAGGGGAGGCTTCGGGGAACGGGGAGGAGTGTGGAGGGAAAGCGGGGAGGAGTGTGGAGGGAAAGCAGCGTGAGTGCCTGTCTGTGTGTGTGTCTGAGTGCCTATCTGTGTTTGTGTATGTGTGTGCCTGAGTGCGTGAGTGCCTGCCTGTGTGTGCGCGTGTGTGTGTGTGTGTATGTGTGTGTGTGTGTGTGTATGTATGTGTGCATGAGTGTCAGCTGCAGCTCGAGCCGGGGGAGGGGGGGTATTTTGACACTGACAATGCCAGCTCCGAAAATTGCCTTCTTTTGAAAGTAAATATAAGCATATTTCCAACGGGTGAAGCAACCATTGTTTGGAATCAGCTGCTTTTGAGAAGGGGGCGGGGCTATCGCGGGTCCCTCCACTTAAACCACGCCCCTCCCTCCCACTCCAGCCCCGGCTCCCGCTCCCTACAGACCGCATATCGCGGTCTGTGTCTGTCAGCGCCCCGCCTGTCTGCAGTGCTGGTGCGCTGACGGAGGGAGCGGGGCCTTAGCCTTAAGCATAAACCCAAAGCCATCGTTCTTACAGAAACATGGCTAAACCCTAAAACCCCTGATGCAAATATTGCCATTCAGGGATACTCCATTTCTAGGAGAGATAGGTCAAAGAGAGGAGGGGTGTTATTTTATATTGCAGATAACTTACACTTTACACTGTTAAATTGCCCCCCAAGCCCACTCTCTTTTGAAATCCTAGTTGGCAAAATTTGCCTCCCGTTTTCTAAGCCCATCTTGGTTGCTGGCATCTACCGCCCCCCTAAAGCCCCTCTACAGTTCCTGACTGATATCACCCAGTTTCTTGGCTCCATTTCCTCTCTGAATGAGAAGAGTGAGCTGCTAGTTCTTGGGGATTTCAACTTCAATTGGCTCAAACCTAAAAAACAAAAAAATCCAGATATAAATCAAGTCGCTTAACCTATCGCAACTCATTTCCCAACCCACAAGGACAAATCTGAAATCACACAACCATTCCTTGCTTGACTGGATTCTCTGCTCAAATCCCAGCAGAATCCAATTCTCTGGCATCCTTCATGACATTTTCAGTGATCATGCAATAGTTTACTGTGTAAGGAAAATTAAACGACACCAATCAAACCCTAATGTTCTCCTCACTAGAATATTTAGAAACTTTAACCCACAACAGTTTCTGGCTGACCTTACCAACTGCTCTTGGCACAGAATCGATTTAATTCCTGACCCCGATTCTTTGCTCGACTATTTCCAATGTGAGTTCTTAAAACTCTGTGATGTGGACCTGACTTACTGCAATATAAGTTCCTAAGACTTGGTGCCCCAGCCATTGCCAAACCAATTGCTACCATAGTTAACTCTATCCTGTTTGCAGGTCATATCCCTAAGACCTGGAAAACTGCCAGAGTTGTCCCAATCTTCAAAAGTGGGGACAAAAGCACTGTCTCAAACTGCAGGCTAATCTCTCTTCTCCCAATACTATCCAAAGTCATGGAAAAATGTGTTCACTCCCAATTAAGTAATTGCTAAAAAAAAGACAAATTTCCCTAGCCAATTCCAATCTGGCTTTCGCCCCAAACAATCCACCGTAACTACCCTGCTAAATGTTTGCAATGAAATCCAGTGTGGAATGGAACGGTGACAACTCACTGGTGCAATATTCCTAGATTTTGCAAAGGCTTTTGATACTGTTGATCATGCTATCCTGCTTAACAAATTCCAGTGCTCTGGAATAGGGATGCATGCTTTAAACTGTTTTCAGTCCTACCTATCAGGAAGATCCCAACATGTGTCCATCTCAGACTCCAACTCCAACCCCTTGGATATCACCTGTGGTGTCCTGCAAGGCTCTGTTCTGGGTCCCCATCTCTTCTCAGTGTTCATCAATGATCTTCCCACAGCTTGTAAGAAATCTTCAATACACATGTATGCAGGTGGCACAATCCTAAATGCACACAGCCATAGCTTCTCCGACCTTGAACACATACTTCAGTCTGACTTTTTGAGACTCGAAGACTGGATTTCCCAAAACAAACTGTTTTTAAACACTGACAAGACTGTAATAATGGTATTTGGGACAAAGACTACATTTTTAAAGCTTCCAGTGACTGAGCTCCAGAGAAGAACCAATGATAACACCACCCTAACTCCTGATACTAGTTTAAATACCTGGGCATATGGTTTGACTCCCACTTAACATTCGGGGTGCACATTGATACCCTGACATCCAAAACCTATGCCAAACTAGGTGTACTTTACAGGGATAAATTCTCCCTAAGTCTGCTGGTCAGAAAGCATATCGCACAGCAGATGCTAATGCCAATTATCGACTATGGAGACATAGTATACGGCTCGGCACCCCAAACCCACTTTACCAAACGTTACACCCTCTACAATTCAATATGCCGTTTTGTTCTCCAATGCAACTACAGCACAAATCACTGTGAAATGCTCAAAGAACTAGATTGGTTATCACTTGAGTCTAGGCGCAAACTTCACCTTTCCTGTCTTGCCTTCAAATACTTTCTGGGCAAGCTACCAATCTATCTGAACAAGCTCCTCACCCCTACCACATGCAGCACTTATCATCTGAGATCTGATTCCAAAAGACTGTTCATGGTCACAATGCTCAACAAAGTATCCGGCTGCTCCTCCTTCTCTTACCGTGCACCCCAAAACTGGAACAACCTACCGGAGACTCTCACATCCACCCCCAGGTTAAATTCTTTTAGAACTAAGGCTGCCTCACATTTTAATCTGGTCTGTAACTATTACATACGCCTATAATATATATTATCTTTAACTGTGCATGCAATGTCTTGTATATAATGTATACCCCTTTCACTTATGTAACTGTACTTGTAACAATATATTATTTGTCATCTTATCTCTATGCCGAGGACATACTTGAAAATGAGAGGTAACTCTCAATGTATTACTTCCTGGTAAAACATTTTATAAATAAATAAAATAAATTAATGAAGATTATGGTATCCAAAAAACTTAATGGAATGACTATCAATCTGAAAGGTTAAACCAATGGTCTCCTTGGCCCCATTCATATCAGTGATAAAGTCTAGGGCCTCCTGCTCCATACCTGACCAGATTAAGAATATGTCATCGATAAAATGCACCCACAAATGCTCACATCTCACATATAACGGATATACCTATACAATGTTGGTCTCAAATTTCTTCATGAAATGTGGTGTATGTGGGAGCTACGTTCGAGCCCATCACCATTCTTTGTACATAGAATAAATCCTTGAAGATAAATGTTTTTTCCCTGAGGATGATGGTTAACAGGCCTAGAATAAACATGCATTCTTTAGGATTAAATGAGCAGTCAGTGTCACAAAGTAACCTGACTAATTCAATGACCTCACCCTGTTTAGTTGAGAGCTGTTTGGCTGGAGGTGTGTAAATTAGGGAAATACCATAGACTGCTTCATTCTGTGGGAACAGGCATGAAGAAGGGCATTTGAGGCCCCGAAACATTGCCCCCCTATATTTTTATCACCTTTGTCTGTACGTGTTTTGTATGTTTTTTCCCTCTCTCTTGTTGTTTTCTTTATTGTTTCATTCCCCTTCTTTCCCCTCCACCCCTCCTCTTCCTTTATGTTGTTTTGCTTCATGAGATGTACTCTCCAGACCTTGTATTAGGGCTGACTTTGTACTGTAGCTGCTACTATTTTCAATACATCTCTGACTTCCTCATTGACATTTTGTCTGTTTTTCCTATTAATTGTGTGCTGGGGACACTTGTTTATATTTGTAAGCACTGTAACACTTTTATAAATTAAATCTAAAATATAATAAATACTGTCTTTGGGCCCTAATTGAACTTTGCATGTTTTGAAGAGAGTAACTGCATTTTATGACACATTTTGCAACAACAGATTTTTGTGTTTTAAGCATTTGTTTTCCTAGTAAACAAAGAACCGAGGACCCCTAGTGTTAAGATCCTTAGTGGTGGCAGCAAGTTGAAGGTTATAGTGTGACGGTTTGAAGGAAGATACTAGTCATTTAAAGGACCCTGCAGGGAGATAATTGAGTTAGCTGGATAGCTGTGTGAATTAACCCCTGTCACATACACAAGTCTTGTGCCACCAGGTGTGCCATTCGTGACAGGTGTGTTTCAATTCTTCTTTTTGTATTTTATTGGTCAAAGGAACAAATGTTTCTGCGTGTCATCCACTGAAATAACATTCATTTTTCTCATCATACAGTATAATACCAGTAACATTGTGCACAGCAAAGCAATATCCCATTTTAAGTCTATACATCACCAAAAGAAATAAGAAGTCATAAATATAGTAGAATATAGCTTGTATTCCCATACTTTGGATAGTTTTATTACATCAATATAATATCTACACATGGTAATATATCTGCGGAAACAAAACAAGTTTTGCATACTTGAGTCCTGATGTTTATTCATTGCACTACAATCTATACTATATGTGAGAAGTTATCCAATGTTCTGACACTGTCACTTTTAGCAAAAGACCAATAATGTATTCTTAATGTATTGCTGTCCAATACAGTCTATGGAGATGCAATTGATTCATCACTTGCACTTCCATTAATTTCCCATCTTTTGCCAATCCGTTTATCATAAATCACATGAGATGCATGCAGTGTGGTTGTTGCCTTTGGGATAAGCGCACCTTATTATTTTCCAAAATACTTATAGAAAGCAAAGGGCTGTAATAATTTGGTATCACTTTATTTTCCTGCAGATGAACACAAATACATATTAGCATATATAACATTTCATTTTTGCTATTTGTCACAATGATTGCATTGATTATTTGTCAGGCATGGTAGGAAAACATTTTATTGAATTAAAAAATGTTGGCGTTTCCATAGCCCCCATAGTTTATGCAAAGCAAGGTACTACAGTATATCAAGGCAAAACTAAAGAGAGAAAAACAGAAAGGGAGAAGTGGATGGTAGTTTCTAAAATCTGCTCTTTTAGCAATACCTTGGATTTTATAGGCAGAGATATAATATACCTGATATTAATTAGCCTACTGGAGGAAGACAGATTTTGATTTCCAACTCTCCCACAAAAATATTGCATATTTTAGCCTTCCAACTACTGTATTTGAATTTTTTTTTATTATTCTTTCCTTAACAATGTCTATATGTTATGAGCGGATACATGTCTAGTATACTTACTACTAATATGGTACTCAATCCAATATGCTCTGCATTGGTACAGTATCTTATCTGACGAATTGTCTAAAGGGTCTTCTGGTTGAGCAGTACAGTAGTCTCCTCAATGACGTTATCTTTAATTCCATAGGATACTGCAATGCAATAGATGCAAACCAGCTTCCATATATATGTGTTGTGCAAAATAAGTTTAAATAAAGGAGTATGCGGCACACCACAATGAAAAAAAATATATACATACAGTCTACCGGTGCTGCTGGTTCAAGGAGTACCTGTCAGCGTAACTCCAGGGCAATACACAGGAAAAGAAGGATCCAATGCTCTACGGTTTTGATTATAATGCTAATTTATTTGTGCCACACAACGTTTCGACCTAAATAGGATTTTCTCAAGTGACTAGGCACTTGAGAAAGACCTATTTAGGGTAAAACGTTGTGTGGCACAAATAAATTAGCATTATAATCAAAAGCATAGAGCGTTGGATCCTTCTTTTCCTGTGCAAAATACGTTAACACTTATCAATTAGCTGTATATACAGTATATCATGGGTACTTAACTGTACACACTTTAACTGTACACAGTCTTAAGTATATCATGCATACACAATAAACCATACTATGAAAGAATCATTTAATGTTTTTTCCTCATTTAACTTGAGTGTACAAAGCACAATACCTTAAATCCCAGCTTTATCTTTTCTATTGATTATACCATGTTTTTCACATGAGGTTGAGGCTGCTTTTTTAATGTGCTTTTACTGGTGTGCTGGAACATTTTCCTTTTGCTTTACAGTGTGTACAGCTGGAGCTTGATGGAATCCTTATGTTCTATAGCACAGAACCCAGGTTGTTTGCCCTATTAGTTTTCTTTTTGTTGTCGACAACAATTTTTCATTCTTCAAGGTGTACAACACTCTCCCGATACAAATGTGCAAAATATTGTGATATTACATATAAAATGAAGAAAAACATGAAGAAAAATAAAAGCATCTTTAAATTGACTTCATATATCTCATATGCTTCTTATTGTATTGGAAATTTGTATTTCTGCAAAAAAAGGTATAATTGTCATAGTTTTTTTTTCATTTAAAATAAATAATGTATTATTTGAGATCTCTTAATTTTTAGATCTACGGATTCCCTTAAAAGTTTGTTCCCAACATTATTCTCAGGATATACTGACAGGAAATTAGTAAATGGTTAGGTAGATGCTGCTGATGTGCCACTTGTATCTGTAGATTATATAGCAGCTATTCTTTAAACTTCAAACTCTTATTGAGGATTTTTTTTTTTTTTTACAATATAAGTTAATATTCTTTATACAAATAACGGAGAAAAAACTTACACAGTAAGCATGTGTGGAATGGAGAATGAACTCCGGAACCGGTGCTCTGAAATCACACACAAAGGCACTGTGGTAATGAACGATGAATGTATCAATTTTGCAACAGTTCAAATCCACTTTAGGTATAAGCATATAAAGAGGGCTCCGTATGTGCAATAAAGTCTTAATCCTCAGGAAGCGGGCTAGAATGTGGTAAGGAGCAGGGGTCAATAGAAGACACACAATATATAGTACACTCCACCACTACCCTCACAAATCCTGGCGTCCAATGCACAGCCCAAGAGCCCCTGAGGGGGTATTACTCACGAAACTTGACATGTAGATATCGTTAATCAAACTCTACAATCCAGGATCTGATGTCTGTGCGATGTCGGCATGCTCCAGCCTCGGGAAGTGAGAGGAGAAGAAGAAAGTATGGCGGTTCACTGCCGTCCGTGTTGGTAATGAAAAGTGCAACTCATAAGTTAAAAACGGTAACTTTTAATGTGCACTAGACATATACAAAACTGCCACAAAAACTCTGACGAGTTTCGTCCTGTAACTAGGACTTTGTCAAAGGACAAAGTCCTAGTTACAGGAAGAAACGCATCTGATGAATTGCGTAAGAGTGGGGGCGCTAGGCAGGACCCCTGGATTATGAGTACACGTAACTATGCTACCTAACACTGCTGTGATCATGTTGCTGGACATTTATCACCTCTGATGATGTTTTTCAGTATACAGGCTATTCAACACTGCACTCGGCTGAGTGTATGTATTATACATGCTATATGTGTGACATTGTTTGCATTGAGTGATCCTCAGAGTTCAGAAATTACTTTTGCACAGTTTGTTAATTTGCTGTGGATTTGGATAACGTTTGCCCTGATAGGCGGTATACATATGCTTGATGAGGAATTACATCAATCATTCAAATGTCTTTGGGGATTCATCCAATCATATGCATGTTTCATCAACTTGGAATTTGTAATAGCCTGCCAAGGATTTTACTGTATATCTAGGTGATTTCAATCATTTTCCCTATTTCAGGTATTGGGGGTCTATATTTAGTTTACCCCTTCTTTATACAACAGTGTTTCTTTTGGGTAGTGTCCGTGTCAGGGGTCCTAGCCTATTTTTAATTATCTTTATACTGTTTCCTATTTTCTTTGTGTCAATCAATACATTGTTATTTCTTATACAGTATACCTGAGTGCTCTGAAGCGGGTTTCTTTCTCTTTGTTGCATATATATATATATATATATATATATATATATATATATATATATATATATATATATATATAATACAATATTTACAATGGTAGAAGCGCATGGGAGAACAGCAGCATGAAAAATGGCCAAACTTTAATAACATAAAGCACTTGATATAATTAAAAGCATTTGTAATTGCATTCAAGGTGAGTGTCTAAAGAATGCTTGCCTACATAAGATAGTCCAATCAACAGTGAAGCTCCTTTGACTCTCTAAGTCCTCCACAGGCTTGTACAGTAGGTGAAAGGTTTTCAAGCCCCCACTTTAAGTGATGGACATCCTGCCTGTTAGTGGTCAGTTCCTGTGGTGTCCCTCTGCAATATGTTGGGGGTCCCTCACCCTCCACTGCTTGCATTCATCCATGTCTCTTGGTGCCGGTTCTGGTCGGAGATGGAGTCTGATGATGTCACTGCTAATGTGTCTCCATGCCTACGTATGAATGAGAGGACAGAACAGCGGATCATCTCTCCCTGTGTCTCTGTAGCTTAGACACTCTATGCATTTCACAGTGCTGTAGCTGCTTCCTCAGGAGTGGAGTATGTGCTACCACACTTACTGTAGGTATATTTAGGCTTGATCCATTAACCCCTATATCGCCAGTATTTATTGTTAAAATAATGGCAACAGTTGTAAAACTTCCATTGATAGTGTAACAGTTATATAGTTGCTTAGAGCGCCCATAACAAATTCTACATTGAATACAGATGTAGCGGCCTGTTCTCTCCCACTTGTCACATTCAATTCTGCACATAAAACCGTCCCGTGCAACGAGATTGTCCGCAGCAGACTTAATGGCCCATCGGATTAGCACAGCGGGGTTCCCTGTATGTGAATGGGACTCACGCTGTATGAATCCTACCGGGTTCCAGCTGTCTGTAAGAGACATGCAGTCAGGAATAGACTGAATCAGTCACTCTACCTGCGTACCTCTAACAGGCGATTGCTGGGCTTTTATGTTATTTTAATATACAGTATTGTTGCAGGGGGTCTCTGGAACGCATTGATTTCAGGTCCAGGGACCACCTGCTTCTTGAGTTACAGGCCCTGTTATGGATGCCAGTATCCCTCTAGTTTGTTTAAATCCCCCAATCACGTGGGCTGTGCTGCGGAGAATTTAAACATGGCAACGGGGATACCAGCACTCCATAACAGGGACAGTAACTTCTAATCAGGGAGTCCCCGGACTTGATATCCATGTTGTTCAACTCCGGAGATCCCCTGCTATAATACTGTATTACTAAAATAAAATAAAAGCCCCGCGAATGCCTGTTAGATTGGTATATTTAGGCCTCCGGTTCCAAGATGGAGACCGGACAGATTCAAAATGGTGTTATTCCCTTATTTATACCCTTAATGAGACAACGCTGACAGGTATTTGGTTTTTTAATTTGGTGATTATTGTAATTGTGTCTTGTGCCAATCAACACTTATGCACCTGGGGTGGTGGATATAACAGTATGGGCATTTCATTCCCTCACTGCATTACCCTGAGAAAGATCCCAAGATCCCGTTTGTGGGTCCAAAACGTTGGTGATTTGTGTCTTTTCTACAATATAATTTCTACAAAGCTAAACCAACCTGAGTGCTGTCTGCTAATTCCCGTGCGAACGGTATCATATACTTTTATATATATATATATATATATATATATATATATATATATACACACACACACACACACACACACACACACACACACACACACACACACACACACACACACACACACACACACACACACACACACACACACACACACACACACACACACACACACACACACACACACACCATAAATATGTGTGCATGTATCTATTTAAAATAAATGTATGCACATTTGTTGAGAATTTCTTATATTTTGGGGGGTTTTAATATGTGCAAGCAATGCAGAAAGAGTTGGACCAGAAACTGTGAAACATTACCACTCTGCCCAAACCAGGTAATTTCTATTGCAAATAATCTCAGCAAACCAATATCAATTGCTGCAAACTGGTCCCCTCAAATGTTAATAAGATCTTTCATTTTCACACAGCAAACTACATATCCTATCTCGTGGCTGTCACTGCAAAATTATCTTTACAGCAGTGAGCCAGGAACAATGGAAGAAATGATGTGTGCTGAAGCCTTCTGGATCAAAGAATGCATCACTGGAAGCAATTTTTTTTGTTTCTCGATTTAGGATGCACACAGTGAAAGGAGATTTAAAATCATTTTTTAAGACAGCATAAAACAAATCCTTCAACTTAAAGCCCTTGTCCACCCCCAAAACCTAATTTACTTTCCATGCAAGACTAAGCCACTGTTTTATTTGTTTTGCGTACCTCTCGTAGGGTGTATTTTACTTCCTGCACAAATAGAAAGTCAGTGGGAATAAAAATGGTATAAATTACAAACAGTTGATATGGCAACCTGAAAAATGTTTCAGACTTTGGAAGGCAGTGGAAGAAAGTTGTTTTTATTATGGTTTGTAGTATCTACAGAAATTCAAGTAACCCTTTATACTGTAGATGCAACAAAGCAACAAAGGTGCCCATGTGAAAAATCCCCTAAGGAAGATATAAAACAGAATTATGTTTCTGTTTCCTTTACTATCAACACAGTATTGTCAGGTCTGCTTATCAGTTCCCAGTTTCCCAGATTGACATTGATCTAAGCCTTTACATGTCAAGATAAGGAAGGTCAGTGCGAAATGGAAATGGAGGTGCAAATCATCATTAACCTTTTCAATCTCCTTCCTGTTAAATAGCATATCTAATAAATCAAGAATTCTGCAAAAACAAATACTTGTGCGCAAAACTCATAGTATAGCTACTGTATATAGACCATATAGATAGAAGAACAATAGATACAACAGAAGACAGAAAATCCCAATGCTACATCCAACATGGCAAATTATATAGTTAAATACTTATCTTTATCTCTTCTCATAAATGAGGGTCACTTAGTTAAATTCTTTGGCCAAAGTATTTTAAGCTTGCAAACCACATGAAGGTTTGCCCTCTTTTTGCAAGTCCTAACACTCTAACTGTGAACGTTTTCTTTACCTCTCTAATGGAGGAAGAAGTCTTATTTGACTAGTCATTCACAGCTGCATCTGAAGACCTGCTATTTAAAAGTGAGCTGGGTGAGCTTAGAACCAGGATATATCCCAACCATTCAAGCAACTTTTCATTTGGTAAATAGAAAACCAATAGATGTGAAATATAACAAAAATGATAGCCCACAAAACTACACTTTGCAATAGTAGTAAAAGCTACAGTAGTTGTGGGACAGCAGGATCTCATTTTATAGTTTGTTACATTAAGGCAAGGTTGTGCAAACTGGGGGGCACGCCCTGGGGAGCGGGAGATTTTCTGGGGGCGCACAGACGGTTGCAGAGGCCCTGTGCTCTTCCCCAAGGCATTTAATTAAATACCGGGGGATCGTGTGAGGCCCCTGCAGCATTCCACTTTACGGGATTCAGCCGGCTGTGTGACGTGTCCTCATGGCAGCGCGGCATCAAATGATGCTGCGGGGCCATGTGACATGACATCACAAACGTTAAATGAAGCTGCCGGGTCACGTGACGTGATGTCACATGACCCCGCAGTATCATTTGATATGAATACAATGTAGGGGGGGGAGAGCCGGGGAATGGAAGACAGGGGGGCACAGCTTCAAAAGTTTGTGCTCCCCTGCATTAAGGTATGGTTCAATACCACATTATACCCCCATGAACTACAAAGCTGAAAAAAGGTCAGAAAAATTGTTAATCTCAAAGTTTTAAAACAATGGTCAACATTATTTTGAAGCCTTAATAATATTCAACAAAGGTATGTTTGTTCAGATTTTTTTTATATTGCCTGTAAAGATTTACCAATTTTTCTCCTCTTGCTGGAGATCTGGTGCCACAGGGGACAACAGTGGAGTGCATTGCCTAAAAGAATGGCTTTCACATATATCTGAATGTGTTGATGGAGTAGCTTAGTAGTAAGAACTCCTGTTTAAATTCCAATGTCACTTCTTGTTGTGACTTTAGACTAATTAATTTATCTTCCTATGCTCCGGTCACCCCAATTACATAGTATGCTGATTGGGCCTGCAAAATTCTATTATCAATGCAACCATAAGGAGAATATGAATATATCGAACACAATAGGATTTGATGCATAGCTAGACCTATGTGGCATATAAAACTCTACACTGAAGTATCTTCATTCTTCCATTCCCACAAGGGCCTATCAGACAATCAGTAACTATTGCTGACAAGTATATTTGACAAGCAAGTACAACAAATAAATTGGTAACGTAAAATAAACTAGTGTTACTGTATATGTGCTGTAAAGTGTCAGGACAAAATTAATGCGTAGAATGTGGCAATGGCATAGAAGGGAATAAAGAGCATGTTTGTAACCTATTCCTAGAAGATATCTTCATCAATTATTAGTCTTCAAGACCCTAAGAACTGATTCCAATGAGTAATCGAAAATCTACTGGCTCTCCACAGGATGGGAAAAACATTAACAAATATAGTTGGCTTCTTCCAGTCAACATTGTAAAAAAAAAAAAACATTCAACCTCCTCAATGTAATCCAAACTGACTTTTTTTATTTTAACCTTTTAATGTTTTTAATGGCCTTTTTGAGGCAATTTTTCATATTCCTTAACAATGCTGCTATGTTTCTTGTAGAATTGGGTAATCACTTGCTTGAAGATTTTATCTATTTTTTTGTGTTTTCTTCTTAGTTCAAGAAGACCAGAACAAAAGTATCCCTAATTTTTGCACTCTACTTAATTGAACCAAGAGTAAGTATCATCAGCACATTGATTGCTTATGAATGGGCAGAATGATATAGTATCATGCATAGAGACTGATCTAATTTCCTCAAATTAATCAAAAACACTACAATTTTATTATTCAAAAAACAATGTGATAAATATTTAAAAAGTCATTTCTACAAACATATGTGGTGAGATGTGAACCACGGGTAGGAGGAGAAATAGGTATCCAGAGGGAATCCACTGATGTATACACAAATCCAATTTACCACAATTAATTAATTGGAGATTATCCCTGTATATAGCTGTAATCCATGGGATAATATATCTGGGAGTATAGCATTCAAAAGGAATGGAATATGCTTAATGGCAAGGCTTAAAAGTGAACTTCACCACATGGTAAGTAGGTACTGCTCATTAAGTCTGAGCTACATAAGGACCCTATTTACAAAGCAAAGCAGTATTGTGTTTGTCACTTTATCTTCTTCCTGCGTATTACAAAGACCATGTATAGTGGACAAAGATAAGAATCCTTATACACAGTGAGATAAAGACGATTATGTAGATGTACACACCACCAGTGTCTTGGTCAAGTTAAACACATCTTGAAATCAATCATTTATGACACAGGAGGTTCAGGTAAGTAAATATCAATTGCACTTAACATGCATCCCGTTTGCCAGAGAGACCCATCGCTCAAGTTCTAAAGCATTTCTTAGTAACAGCAGACACTTTATATTTCAATTCTCTCAGTAAGAGTATATTGTTCAACATTCACAGCTGTATTCGCTGTTAGTAATCAGCACACATCCCCTAGACCAGTAAAGCCGTCCATATTAATGAGGAATCATAAGTATCGGAGGGACGCTGTGTAACAGTTAAAGCGTAGCGACCAAATCAATCCGTCTGCATAAGCAATGTTAGTGTATCAAACTGACATGGCACATATTAGCATATTGGCAACAGTAGCGCAACACTTAAAGAGTAACTGCCAAATCAATCCGTCTGCATAAACAATGTCAGCATATCAAACTGACATGGCACATACAGTATTAGCATATTGGCAACAGTAGTACACCATAAGGCACAGTGTAAAGTATTACATCCACCACTATACTAGCCTGAGGTTCAACTGCCTCCGCATCAGCTCTCAGCCACTGACGTCACCGTTGTGACGTCTCTAAAACCCGACGCACGTTTCACGTATTATCCTATGCTTCTTAAGGGGAGAAGTGACGACCTAACATGATGTCCCTTCTTAAAAAGTCTTTCTGGGGCACATATAGGGTAAATCCATAAACATTGCATTAACCCATTGAGTCCCAATTCTTGTTGTATTGATTGGGAGCGTTATGAAAATGGACATTGTAGTGCCAGATTTAATTTAAAAATGTAGTTTGATATTGAAGCAAATGTTCAATTAGAGTATAGAACTGGTATATAGTACTTTAGTGTCCTCACACGTCCTGAACTACAAGACACTTATGAGTGAACAGCAGGCCTCCTAAAAATAGGAGTAAAAGTGAATTGCGAAATTCTCATAACCAAATAGAGTAGAGCACACATTAAAAGTCATAGGCATATACTGTACATACTGTATATACGCACATAATTTTATTCAACCCCAGAGATAATTATCAGTAGATTGAGCTAAACAAGTAACATAGAGAAATGGGTATGCAGATGGATATTGTCTTTGCTGATAACAAAGCCAACCTTGTCTGCAAACACCTTGTAGTGCCCCAAATTTATAGAGTCAGAGCCTCTAAGGGTGGGGTTTTAACCCAGAGGGGGGACATTAAATTATATAGTTGTGTTGGGATGTAGGAATGAACTAATTCTAGCTGGACCGACTTTAGAGTCAATACAGTCCCTGTTGTTAGTTAGTTCTATATACCTGGATCCCCATGGTTACCCCTCTGTAATAAAAAGGTTCAACTACTGTAGTCCACGGATGGGTAGTTCAGAGAAATGGTGAATAGATCAAACCCTTGTTGAGACCGAGAGGGGACTGTGTTGTAAATCAAAAATCCATCTGCATTCATGTTGAAGTAAATGACAGTCCCAATCCCCTTTCCAAGGTCCGAGAGGAGCATACTCGATCCCAGTAAAATGCAGAACTCGTGAGTCACCATTATGTATTTCTATGGTGTGTCCCGCAATAGGTGTCTAGTGTGTTACTTACCGATCCTATGTTTTCAAGGACTCTATTCTTGAAGGCTCTATGCGTCTCACCCACGTAGAGTTTCCCACAGTAACAATTGATGACATAAATTACCCTTTTCGTAAGGCAATTTTCAAAGTCCTAAATTTGGAAGGTCTGTGTGTGTTCTGAATTTGTGAAATACTTGTGGGACAACATGGGTGCACGCTCTACATCGTCCATATGGGTAGGATCCAACTGGTTTACTGCCAAGCCATGTTATTTTCTTAACAATCTGATAGTGGATACGTACAACTATATCTTTGATGTTTCTTGACCTTCTACTTGTCATACTCAGTGTCTGTCTCAAAACCTGTGAAAGGTCTTGATCCTCGGTCAGTAAATACTGTACCAGTGTTTAGTTAGAATCCTGCTGATGTCTTCCCATTGATTGTTATAAGTTCCCACAAATCTTATCAAATTCTGATCCTGATCATGTACATTCCTTTTTGTAGTCAGGATGCTTGATCTAGTGCAATTGAGTGCTTTCTTATAAGCTTTGTTCACGGTATTCTTACTATGGCCCCATTCATGAAATCAATAGTCCATTTCCGTGGCCTGAACATTAAAGACTTGTACTGAAGAGTAATTATGCCTTTACTGTAAAAACTGACCTGTTGGGATGTTCTTAATAAGGTGTGCAGGGTGAGGGATGTTAGCTCTCAGGAGTGTGTTTGTTGACATAGGTTTCCTGAAAATGGACATCTCTAGGCAGCTATCACTCCTTTTCTAATTGTAACATCTAAGAAGTTAAGTTGTTCAGACTCAATTTGGTTATGTTGATTAATGTTCAGGATATTCACAAAGTCCTGCATTTCCTTTTCAGCACCATTCTGTAAGGATTCTGCCCCTGGATTTGGCTGGAACTCGTTCCTTACAGAGCTATGCAGTTTCCAGACAATCAATCAATCGCAGCAGGCTTGCTGCCTCCTGTGCAGCTCTGGCCTGATTGGCTTCCTGTGCTATTTAGCTGCTGCCCTTCCCTCAGGAAGTTGTTGAACATAGACATTGTAACACTCTCACAAGTAACTGTGCTTACTACAAACTCCCCTGTTTGGCCTGACTTGGCCTCCTTGTGCCTTAGTCTCCTGCTCCTAACCTCCTGCTTGCCTAGGCCCTCTTTCACAGTAGCCCCGGCGCTACTTACCTTGTTCCTGGCAGTCTTCGCCTTGGCCACGCTGAAGCGGCTACGCTGTTTTCCCCAGCCTTTCCTGTGGCGTGTCTGCACCCCTGGTTCCCGTGGCTTTTGCTCTTCTCTGTTCCTGTTCCCTCCTTCCAGAAGCCCTGCTACGCTGAAGTGGCTTCGTTGAAGTTTTCCTGCTTTCTACGCTGATGCGACTTCACTGAAGTTTTGCTGCTTTCTATGCTGAAGCGGCTCGCTGAAGATTTCCTGATGACCCAGCCTGTGACCTCTACTACGCTCCTAAGCCACCTGCCTTGACCTCAGCTCGTGACCGTGACCATCGCTCCTATTGCGCCTACCCTGACCCCGGCTTGTATACGGATAACCCTGCTTTCTCCTGTCCTGACCTGGCTACGTTTGACCACGGAATTCGCAAGCCGGATACGGCTTGGTGGTCTAAGGTCAGTGTTTTCACATCCCCACCTCAGCCCCACGGCCTGGTCCAGGTTTGTGGTGAGCATAACCGTTACACCTTCCATAGAATCATGATGTCATCAATATAGCGGACCCATAGATCTATCAGTTCCGTATATTGATTCAGGGCATCGCCGAAGACCATGTCTCTTCCCACCAGCCTAGATAGAGATTTGCATTGGTGGGAGCACAGGTGGTCCCCATGTCGGTGTCCTGATTTTGGTGATATTACCTGCCGTCTAAAAGGAAATGGTTCCTCGTCAGGGTGAAATCAATGAGTTTCATGACAAATCTATTGTGAGGCTGAGCATGCAAGGCACGTGATTTGAAGAAATGGGCAATGGCCTCTGTGCCTATCTGATGGGGATATACTTGTGTAAAGGCCCTCTACGTCCAGGCCTACAAGTAATGTATGACTATCAACCATAACATTAGTTATTTTTCATTCCTACATCCCTACACAACTATATCATCTAATGTTCCACCTCTGGGTTAAAACACCACCCTTAGGGACTCTGACGCCTATAGCTCTGGGGCACTACAAGGTATTTGGAGACAAGGTTGACTTTGTTATCAGCATAGACAATATCAACCTGTATAACCATTTCTATATGTTACTCAATTTACTGATAATTAGCTCTGGGGTTGAGTTAACCCACCATTATGAGTGTATATATGTATATACCTATGGCTTTTAATGTGTGCTCCACTTCACTTTTACTCCTATTTTTAGGAGGCCTGCTGTTCACTCATAAGTGTCTTGTAGTTCAGGACATGTGAGGACACTAAAGTACTATACCGTGTACTAGTTCTATACTTTAATTGAACATTTGCTTCAATATAAAACTACATTTCTATGAAATCTGGCACTACAGAGCCTGTTTTCATAACGCTCCCAATCAATACAACAAGAATTGGGACTCAAGGGGCTAATGCAATGTTTATGGATTTACCCTATACATGTCCCGCAAGGGCTATTTAAGAAGGGACATCACGTTAGATTTTCACTCCACCCCTGAAGAAGCATAGGGTAATACGTGAAACGTACGTCGGGTTTTAGAGACGTCACGATGGTGACGTCAGTGGCTGAGAGCTGATGCGGAGGCAGTTGAACCACAGGCTGGAAACTGGGTAGTATAGTGGTGGATGTAATACTTTACACTGTGCCTTATGGTGTACTACTGTTGCCAATATGCTAATATGTGCCATGTCAGTTTGATATGCTGACATTGTTTATGCAGACGGATTGATTTGGCTGTTACTCTTTAAGTGTTGCGCTATTGTTGCCAATATGCTAATATGTGCCATGTCAGTTTGATACACTAACATTGCTTATGCAGACGGATTGATTTGGTTGCTACGCTTTAACTGTTACACAGCGTCCCTCCACTACTTCCTATTAATGATTCCTCATTAATATGGACGGCTTTACTGGTCATGGGGATGTGTGCTGATTACTAACAGCGAATAAAGCTGTGAATGTTGAACAACATACTCTTACTGAGAGAATTGAAATACAAAGTGTCTGCTGTTACTGAAAAATGCTTTAGAACTTGAGCGATGGGTCTCTCTGGCAAATGGGATACATGTTAAGTGCAATTGATATGTACTTACCTGAACCTCCTGTGTCATAAATGATTAATTCCAAGCTATGTTTAACTTGACATAGACACTGGCGGTGTGTACATCTATATAATCATCTTTATCTCACTGTGTATAAGGATTCTCGTCTTTGTCCACCTATATATGGACTTTGTAATAAGCAGGAAGAAGATAAAGTGACAAACACAATACTGCTTTGCTTTGTAAATAGGGTCCTTATGTAGCTCAGACTTGTATGTATGTCTTTATTTGTTTAGAACCATTAATGTACATAGCGCTTCACAGCAGTAATAGTTACAATCATATAAATAATAAGATGTAAATAACATATAATAAGATATAAATAACACAAAGGGAAGAAGTGCTTCAGACTTAAAAGTAACATTTAGCAAAAGGAGTCCCTGCACCGAAGAGCTTACAATCTAATTGGTTGGTAGGAGGAACGTACAGAGACAGTAGGAGGGCATTCTGGTAGGTGCATCTGGAAGGGGCCAAGGGTAATGTAAGAGGAGTTAATTATCAGCCATGGAGCTACTCATATGCTTCCTTAAGCAGATGTTTTTTAAGGTGGGTTTTAAAGGTGGATAGAGAGGGTGCTAGTCGGCTAGACTTAATGAGCAGTACCTACACTACCGACACACTTTATTGAAGTGTGGTCGGTACCGCAAGCCGGGAAATCTCCCGGCTTGCTAGTGGCCGCCCCTCGGCGTGCCGCGCGTCATAGACGCGCGGTCACGCGTCATCGGGAGCGTGCGCCCGCTGCACGCGTGTCCAGGGGCTCCCCGAGGGAGCCCTGGTGTCCCGCGATCGCGGGACAGCGGCAGGAGGTTCCGGGGGACCCGGCGGACCCGGCAGCGGTAGGGAGAGCGCCCCGATCGGAGGGCGCTCTTCCGCTGCTTCGGCGTGCGCCCGTCACACTCGGGCGCGCGCCAGGCTACTGCTGCGGCACAGAACGGGCAAATGCTCGAATAAACTGTGCCGCAGCAGTATCTACCGTGTGGCAAAGTTTACTTTTAAGCCTTGCCATTAAGCATATACCATTCCGTTCGCATGCTATACTCCCAGATAAATTATCCCATGGATTACATCTATATACACGGATAATCTCCAATTAATGAATTGTGGTCAATAGGATTTGTGTATACACCAGTAGATTTGCTCTGGATACCTATTTCTCCCCCTACCCGTGGTTCACAGCTCACCACATATGTTTGTAGAAATCACTTTGTAAATATTTATTACATTGTTTTTTGATTAATAACATTTTATTGTTTTTGATTAATTTGAGGAAATTAGACCAGTCTCTATGCATGATACTATATCATTCTGCCCATTCTAAGCAATCAATGTGCTGATGATACTTACTCTTGGTTCAATTAAGTAGAGTGCAAATATTGGGGATACTTTAGTTTTAGTCTTCTTTGACTGTAATTTTTTGGGTTGGAATTAGTGTACTGTATTTTCCTTATGCACCACTTGTCTATTACTATTATTTTCCTACAGTATATATTAGAGTTGAGCGGTGAGTTCTTTTCTTATTTGTGTATAATACATTTAGCAGTCAAATAGTAAGTGAGGTTGAAAAAGACATATGTCCATAGAGTTAAACGTATGTTAAATTTAACAGTTTACAGTTTATTCACAGTTTATTGCTCCAAAGGAAGGCAAACAAAAAAACGAACTTAAACATTTTCCAATAATGTGTCATACTGCTGGAAATAAATTCCTCCCTGACTCTAAAAATCCCTGGATCTACTTTTTTATTTCCTTTCTAAAAAGATGTCCAAACATGTCCTATTGTATCTGTCAGCACAGTCTCCATGGGTAATGCATTCTACATTGTAACTGCCCTTCCTCAAATAACCCTTTCATTTGTTGCTGGTGAAGCATACTTTCCATAGTTGTACTGTATGTAATAAGTCTTACTGTTTTCAGTACTGTGAGAAGGTGCAAGATAACAGCTGCATAAACAATTTGTTCACTGCAGCTCGTCCGCGTTCTGGCCATGGTTTGCTGGCAGAATTTTTATGAAGTTATTTATGTAATTGTAATTCAGTATGTGCCCGGCAGATAGCACACTGAATATCTTTGCACGTGGCCACCCATGCACTGTATCCTGTTTGAAAGTACAGTATGAACCCTGTTTGATTCATTTATTGCATACAGCAGATGGAGAAATTAATATCTTTGCCTATGCCTGTGTGTATGCTGCATCCTATATGAATGTACAGTACAGTTGAAATCCTGTATGATTCATTTATTCCATAGGGCAGATAGCACACTGAATACAGTATATTTATCCATGCCATGTTGCATCTAACAAAAATGTCACATATGTTTCTTTACAAGATACAATGTAACAACACAGAAAGAAATGTCTGGTTTGAGACATACTTTTTTTTTGTTCAATCTGACCTTTACTGTAAAATAAAGCTACAGTTTTTCTCAGACCATTTTTAAGATGGCAGGGAAATGCAATGAGGAACCACTAGTAGACCACTTTATAGCTATGTTTCGCTCATATTTTTTGACATTCAGGAAAGTTCGGATAAGAGGGTAACCCTTTATGGGAAATATCACTATATCAGTGGCAAGTATCCTTTCTACAACAGCAAAAAATTATGGAAAAATAATATTCAACACACTTCAAGCATTAATCAGTGCTTTATTAGGATACCGCAAGCTGTATGAGAAGCGGGTCCTGGACTTTACACCCTTCTTGGACGGATATGTTTTATATTTGCAATTTAGATGGCAAAAGCGATTGAATAGGCCTTTCTGATCCTTTCTTGCCTCTCTGCCTTTATTGAAGTACGTACTCCCCCAGTATGAGTACGAATATTGCCCGACCAACTCTGAAAATGGGTATAACCACCACCAAAATTAATTGATCGACTGCACTCCTTTGATCAACTCATACAATTTCTTCAACGGGAGCAATCGCAACTAGAGAGTGCCACCCAATTGTATTCCTCTACCCATGGATAATTAAGGTAAATTCAATTTACATAAAGATGCAGCCACCGTTATCCAAACTTTTTGCGTGTTTAAATCAGTGGCACACCCGGGCTTGGTGCGTGATTTCTGGAAATATTCACTCTGAAACGGGCTTATCGCTGTTGGAGAGAAACTGCCTCTAAATCCAGCAGTGTGGTGGTTAATTGCACACATGCAATCAACCATACTCCACCTGGCTGATTAGGACTTTTAGAAAAAGCCTGGTCATGAAATAGGAAGTATATTCGTTAGCCCGCAATGGAGCTGCCATATGGAGAAGAGGGCTGTGTTCTGGTGGAAGACAAAAGAGGACCAGACCTCTATGCCTGGATCCTCAAGCAGACACCTACCTGGACACCACTGACATAAGGGCCACCTGCTTGAAGGTACCGCTGAGACTTTGTGGTGATAAGTGGGTAAGAGCTTTTCCCCTCAGCCTTGCAGAGAGAGACTGGGGAAGTAAGTTAGCCCTAACACAGGGATAGATGTTTATTGTTCTATGTATATTTTTGTTTTTCTGTATTGTTTAAAGGAACAGGCAATAAAGCCTTATTCTAATATCCCATTAAAAATGGTCTCCATTGCATACCTCTGCACATATCTCTTACATATGGTGTCAGAAGTTGGGAGGAGAGGTGGCCCTTGAAGTCCAAAGGGGCTCCGGAGACTGCCTATGAAAATGTTTGTGCTTTTGCCTGCATAAGTTCCTGCAACAATCTGAGCACCAAAACAAGTGCAAAAGTCACCAGAATTAATGGGCTACACATCCAGGCAGGAAAACTACACAGCAGTGGAGAAAGCCACATTGCCACAGTTTGACTGGGAGTACTGCAACATACAGTGACCCACACAAGGGACTGATGCTGTGACCAGAGTCTACCCCACCACTTGTGAAAAAAAACATGGGATTTTAAAATGGCCACGCAGCTGAAGTCAAATGCAGACTCTGCAAGAATGGGGAAGAAAATGTGTTCCTGGTATAAAGAGCTCAGCCACATGGAGCAGTGTCCCTTCGAGCCTTATTCGGATGATGAGGATTACCCCTACATGGCCCCAGTAAAAGGGCAACAGCCAGAGGAATATTTTTTTCAGTGAACGAAGACACTGCAGCAGCAAGCAATCCGGTGTGGTCACAAGGAAGGTACAGAAGTTGTACTTAGCAAGTGCACATCCAGTAATACTCAAAAGCCTTGCACTATCTACTGAATGTTGGTGGAGAACTCTAAAAACCAGCACACCAACCACTACTTACTCAAATGGCAAACACCACAAATCTACAACTTGCAAACAACTAACCAAATTTCTACTCTCTTTAGCAGGTGATATTGAACCTAACCCAGGTCCTCCCATTTCATCTCTGTCCCATGCCCCTGAGAATTCCACCTTTAAATTCCAAAAAGGGCTATCTGTCGCCCATATAAACATCCGGAGCCTGCTGCCCAAACTGGACGAAATAAGGGCATGGTGCCTTATGCATAAACCCAAAGCCATCGTTCTTACAGAAACATGGCTATCCCCTAAAACCCCTGATGCAAATATTGCCATTCAGGGATACTCCATTTTTAGGAGAGATAGGTCAAAGAGAGGAGGAGGGGTGTTATTTTATATTGCAGACACATTACAATTTACACTGTTAAATTGCCCACCAAGCCCACCCTCTTTTGAAATTCTAGTTGGCAAAATCTGCCTCCCCTTTTCTAAGCCCATCTTGCTTGCTGGCATCTACCGCCCCCTAAAGCCTCTCTACAATCCTTGACTGATATCACCCAATTTCTTGGCTCCATTTCCTCTCTGAATGAGAAGAGTGAGCTGCTAGTTCTTGGGGATTTCAACTTCAATTGGCTTGACCCTAAAAACCACAAAATCCAGATACAACTCAAGTCACTTAACCTATCGCAACTCATTTCCCAACCCACACGGATAAACCTGAAATCGCATAACCATTCCTTGCTAGACTGGATTCTCTCCTCAAACCCCAGCAGAATCCAATCCTCTGGCATCCTTCCTGATATTTTCAGTGACCATGCAATAGTGTACTGTGTAAGGAAAATTAAACCGCACCATTCAAGCCCTAAAGTTCTCCTCACTAGAACATTTAAAAACTTTAACCCACAACAGTTTCTGGATGACCTTACCAACTGCCCACGGCACAGAATCGATTTAATTCCCGACCCTGATTCTGCGCTCGACTATTTCCAATCCGAGTTCTTAAAACTCTGCGATACCCATGCTCCACTACACAAAATAAGGGTATGGGGGGCCCACCTTCCATGGGTTACACCTGACCTTATAGCACTCTACCAGTTCAGGGATGCCTTGTGGAAAAGCTACAAAGTGACTGGCACTACCAAGGATCTCAATCACTACAGATGCATGCGGAACATGTGCACAAGGCAAACAAGGCATGCAAAATCACAATATTACTCTGACAATCTCCACCAGAATACATCAAACCCAGCTAACTTCTGGAAGGTTATCAACCATATATTCCAGCCTCCTAACCATCAACAACCAAGTAATATCACTAAGGGGGATATTACTCTGACAAACCCCACTGACATCGCAAATGCATTCAATGATTACTTTGTGGGGTGTGCCACTAACTTATTAGTGAAACGCAGCTCAAACCCCAAACATGAATCTCATCCTGGGAGTATCCCTACAGTCCCACCCCCTCCCAACACTGCCCACATCTTTCAATTTGGCCCAGTATCTGAAGAGGAGATTATACAAGCGCTCCTCAAACTAAAACTAAGCAGCCAATGTGGACCCGACTTACTACAATCTAGGTTCCTACGACTTGGTGCCCCAGCCATTGCCAAACCAATTGCGTCCATAGTCAACTCTATCCTGTCTGCAGGCCATATCCCTAAGACCTGGAAAACTGCCAGAGTTGTCCCAATCTTCAAAAGTGGGGACAAAAACACTGTCTCAAACTACAGGCCAATCTCACTTCTCCCAATTCTATCCAAAGTCATGGAAAATGTGTCCACTCCCAATTAAGCGATTTCTACACCAAGAAAAATTTCCCTAGCCAATTCCAATCTGGATTTCGCCCCAAACACTCCACCGTAACTACCCTGCTAAAAGTTTGCAATGAAATCCAGTATGGAATGGAACGGGGACAACTCACTGGTGCAGTATTCCTAGATTGTGCAAAGGCTTTTGACACAGTCAATCATGCTATCCTGCTTAACAAACTCCAGAGCTTTGGAATAGGGAAACATGCTTTAAACTGGTTTCAGTCCTACCTATCAGGAAGATCCCAACATGTGTCCATCTCAGGCTCTAACTCCAACCCCCTGAATATGACCTGTGGTTTCCCGCAAGGCTCTGTTCTGGGGCCCCTACTCTTCTCAGTGTTCATTAATGATCTTCCCACAGCTTGTAAGGAAGCCTCAATACACATGTATGCAGATGACACAATCCTATATGCACACAGTCATAGCCTCTCTGACCTTCAACACATACTTCAGTCTGACTTTTTGAGACTCGAAAACTGGATTTCCCAAAACAAACTGTTTTTAAACACTGACAAGACTGTAACAATGGTATTTGGGACCAAGACTAAATGTGTAAAGCTTCCAGTGACTGAGCTCCTGATTAGAACCAACGCTAACACCACCCTAACACCTGTCACTAGTTTTAAATACCTGGGCTTATGGTTTGACTCCCACTTAACATTCGGGATGCACATTGATACCCTGACAACCAAGACCTATGCCAGAGTATAGGTGAAGAGCCTCTAGAGATATCCGAGCATATGGGTCGTATTATTATAAATACCTGTGAATATATCTGTTGCACCATTTGGACTACAAAAGTCCCATTCTCTATATATCAAGACCTATGCCAAACTAGGGGTACTTTACAGGAACAAATCCTCCCTATGTCTCCTGGTCAGAAAGCGTATCGCACAGCAGATGCTAATGCCAATTATTGACTATGGAGACATAGTATATGGCTCGGCTTCTCAAACCCACCTTAGCAAACTTGACACCCTCTACAATTCAATTTGTCGTTTTGTTCTCCAATGCAACTACAACACACATCACTGTGAAATGCTCAAAGAACTAGATTGGTCAACACTAGAGTCTAGGCGCAAAGTTCACCTTTCCTGTCTTGCCTTTAAATTCTTCATAGGCAAGCTACCCAGCTACCTGAACAAGCTCCTCACCCCTACCACCTGCAGCACTTATCACCTGAGATCAGACTCCAAAAGACTATTCATGGTCCCAAGGCTCAACAAAGTATCCGGACGTTCCTCCTTCTCCTTCCGTGCACCCCAAAACTGGAACAACCTACCAGAGACTCTCACATCCACCACCAGTTTAAGTTCTTTAAAATCTAACGTTGTCTCACATTTTAACCTGGTCTGTAACTGTTTCATATGCTCATAATATATATTTTCTTTAACTGTGCACGCAATGTCTTGTATATAATGTATACCCTGTTCATTTATGTAACTGTACTTGTAACCATGTATTATTTGTTTTACTCTGTGCCCAGGACATACTTGAAAACGAGAGGTAACTCTCAATGTATTACTTCCTGGTAAAAAAATGTATAAATAAATACTGATGAGAAAGAATGTGTGCACTGTAGTGCTAATGTTTCAAAACATACCAAAGTAAAGAAGAAGGAAAAGTCCACAGAGATGCCTGTGAGAGCTACAAACTCTGCAAGCAAAGTCTGCCCACCTGTAGTACTACCAGATGGGGTTCTAGCAAATACAGTGAAACAGTTGCAATAGCGCCTCGCGAGGTAAGGAAGAAAAATACACCTGATACCAGCAAAATGGAGGACAAGATATGGCGTTCCTGTATTGAACCCTAACCCATGGAAGAATGGCCCTTTTGAGAATGTGTCCTGCAGATGACCGAATATCCAGAGGGCCCAAGGCAGAAGTCGTGTATCCCAAAGAAGTGTCTGTCTGGTGCTGAAAGTTAGAAACCTCAAACTACACTAGGTAAGTGGTATCAGAACCAATGCATGACGATCCCTTGACCAGCCCTGAAGATGCCCTGAAAAATACCAGACAGGACTCTGAAATCCTCTGTAAACGATTGAAACAGGAGATAGAAGCTAATGTCAAGCTACGGAGTGATGTTATTAATCGTCTTTGACTGTGGGGCAGTGATGAACACAGAGCATCACTTATTTTGTGACTTAGAGGACTGGATGACTGAGCTGAAGACAGTGAACAGACCTGCTCGGACGAAGTTATTGCTGACTTGCAGCAGAAACAGGAGGAGGTTAAAAAATTGCCCTCTGTCTCAGAGTAGAGCTTGGAAAATCTCAGAAGGAGCCTCCCAGTTTCAATGCAGAGCTCGGAGGCTCTCGAAAGGATGTTGACTGCCTCAGTACGGACCTCAAAGTCTCTCGAACAGAGATTTGCAGTCTCCGTGCTAAACTGAAAGTCTCCCAGAAAGAGTTTCATAGCCTAGGTACCGAGTGTGAGATCTTCCAGAAAGAAGTCCTTACAGAAGTTAGAGCTGGATGTTTCATGCCAGGAGGTTGACAGTATCCGGACAGAGGTGGACATATCACAGAATGAGGTTCATACTCTATGCATAGAACTGGATGCCTCACACCAAGTGGTCAGCAGTTGCCACACAGAACTGGAAGTCTCTAAAAAGGAAATTCACAGTCTCGCTTAGGAGCTGGACATCTCTCAAAAAGACATCCGCAGGCTTAATACAGTATGGATCTTAATGTCTCTCAGAAGGAGCTTCAGACCCTCAACCTAGAGATAGAAGTCTCATGCCAGGAGACCGGGAGTCTCAACTCAGAAGTGTGTAAATGGAAGTAGGACTGCAAGGAGGCCCTGAAAATTATACAGACTATAAAAAGAGAAAATACATGCCTGAAAGAGGTAAATTCTGATTTGACTGACTACGTCAGTGAAATGAATAGAAAGATTCATGAGCTAGAATAAAGGAATAGACTATTAAAATATGAAAAGTTTGAAGCATTGGAACAACACACACAAGCAGAGAACCTATTGCAGAACTAACTGCAAGGTCTGCGTATGCACTTCCAGAATGCCGAGGAGAAGCAGCGAACTCTGCAGGAAACAAATCTGCAGGCTGCTAAAGGATACAAGTGCTGCAGGAACAGCTGATTACCCAGTGTGTCCCCACAGAGCAGCATGAGGAACTGAAGGCTGCCCTGAACAACACCAGAGCTTTGCTGGAGGCTAAGCTTAGAGGCCAGGTGACTCAGTACAAAAGGGAGCACAAGAAGGTCCAAAAACTGAGATAAGCAGCTGCAGCCGTTATCAAAGATATTCACAGTGCTCGACAATATAATGAAGGATATGTGGAAGCAAGCTCAGAAAAAGCACAGTGAAGAGATAAAGACCCTGAGATGAGAATTGCAGGATGCAGTCAAGAAACAGGGATCTCTTGCTGATGAGTTGAACTTGCAGCAAAGCCTAGAAGTAGAAGAGCTAAAGCTGGCAGCTAAACACACATCCCAGCAATTTACAGCTCTGCAGATGTAGATTGCTGAGCTCAAGATACAGCTCAAAAAAAATGGAAGAGAGTGAAGAGCCAACCTGACACTGCGCTATGAGGCCAAGATGGCTGATGCTGGCAAATTGCTGCACCACATGGACAATGAGAGGGCCTGGCTATAGCTGGATAATGTTCGGCAGGATCACCGGCAGCTGCAGATCAGAAATAGAGAAAAGGAAACAGATTTAATCCTTGCTCTGAGTCAACTGGGAGATGTGGAATCACAACTCAATTCCCAAGAAGCTGAACTGGCACTCTTGCATACAACTTCAGAACTGAAGAAGTATTTCGATACGAAACGCGTAGGAGAGGGCGCGTTCCTTCATTTTCTATTTCTACTCCCATTGCGGTTTTATTATATTGCACTTGTTTTGTTTGGGACTTGTTCGGGACTTTCCTAACCACTCGATAAGCTATCAGTGAGGAAAGACGCAGTAAGACGTGACCGGCTGAGAGACGCCGCCAGATGACGTCAGACGTAAGCGTGGACTAACCCGGACGCGACCAGGAGATCACCCCTTCTGAACCGCCGCCTGAAGTACCTTCAGCACACGGGAAGGCTTCCCAAAGTGGAGCTGCACACACCGTTCCTGGATACCAGCAGCTAGAGGGAGGACGTCCAAGCTACACCTGTTCGTGTCCTGCTGTCCCCGTCGAGTGGTAACATGTCCCTAACATGTCATGCTGTTAACTTTGTTTATTGATGTACGTGCAACACTCACCCCCACCTTATAAATTTAACTTTTTAATATACTACACTATGGTTTTTTTGCGCTGTCTTTTTTCTTTTTCCATGTAGCCTGTGTGCTGAGCCATCCAAATTGAACAGCAGCATAAAACCTCACCCCAATCAGGTTGTAATTTATTATTTTTAAGTCACTATCACCTATCACTGATCACTAATGAGCGCAGGTCATTTTTGTTTCACATAAGATGTGCTCATTTGCATGCCACTTCCCAAAATCCCTTGCTGCAGAAGAGGCATGGGGAGAGCAGGGTTACAGATCTGTAGGAGATATGTGATTGTGCTCACATGTGATATTTTTGGTTCCTGTTTGCAGGTTGGTGTTGTTACTTTTGAGTAGTCTGGTTTGAGACCGTCTGTTCTCAATTAATGTCCCAACAATTTTATTTTTGTAGGGCCCACATTGCATTTGTTCTTCTTCAGTGGCAAGCTAATTTCTGTACATCTATCCCATTTACTTTTACCCAGCAAAACTTTTTCAATATCTGGTTATACCACGTACCAGCTTCACATTGTATAGTCAGCAACCAACCAACCAACATCGCACTGATGAGACCCAAAAAGTCGAAATAGCTGTCTGTGAGTAGGTTTACTGGCTATGCACTTTTTAAACCCAGGCTGTGCTGAAAAGTTGTGTAATACGGAAGTCATCAGCTTGTAGGGTTCCATGTTAAAATGGATAAGAAGTTAACAGTGACACACTGTGCTCATTTGCATGTCATTACCCAGAATTACTGACTGCAGTGGAGCACTGTTTGCTAAGTGATAATGGGAAAGACAGGTTTCAGGACTGTCTGAGACATGCAAATGCATCACAACTGTTATTTTAATTTACTTTACACTATACGGTGGAGAGTTTTTGTCACTTTGTTTTTATTTATTTTTACCCACCATAACTTATTTAATGTCTGGTTATATCTGCATCTATCTAAAACACCCTTTAATGTCAGGTTAGAATACTTTTTGACTTATGTGTAGCAGTGATGCCCAAGGCAAGTTTTTGTTTTCTCTCTCCATCTCCTGTTTTCTCCAAGCTAAGATCATGTTCTCTGTGCGCATGGAGTGCAGGATGTGATGTGAAGGTAAATGGTCGAGGAGCACTCCTCCTCTTCCATTTTTTTGGGGATAAGGGCCAGAGTAGTCATGTGACTGTGCTGTGTTGGAGGTGTTGTGGAACTCAAAGGGTTAAACTGCTCCCTAGTCTCCCTTATACAATGTTACTGTATATGTAACTGGTTTCAACTCATAAAGTTCCTACTTCCTATCATTACATTATCCATATTATATGCCATGGTCCTTCGCTTAGATGCTTAATTGAACCTTGATATATTTACTTCTTTTTTCTTCTTGTGTAGGCCCCATATACGTTTCTCCTTACAGATGTAGCTAGACTT
Source organism: Ascaphus truei (assembly GCF_040206685.1). Taxonomy (NCBI): domain Eukaryota; kingdom Metazoa; phylum Chordata; class Amphibia; order Anura; family Ascaphidae; genus Ascaphus; species Ascaphus truei. The sequence continues at coordinate 51,722,284 of NC_134485.1, forward strand.
ATTGTTTCTGGTGCCGCAGCTGAGAAAAGAAAAAGCTGCTGATTCTCCGGTGACAATGTTTGCTGTGGTTGCGTTGTGGGGGTCCACTCTTTCAGATCGGACTCCCCACAGCAATAATCCTCCGGTGCCAGGGAAGCTGAGGTCATGGTCATGCTGCTTACCCAGTGCCAGGGACAATGGCCATTATTCTGTAAGGTGTGATACAGTAGCGCAGATGACGTGCTATAGCATGAAAAGCCCTATTAAAGTCAATGGAACTTTCATGTGAAAGCACCACATCTGCGCTATCACATCTTACCAAGAAGGGCCAATAAGTCTTCCTACATCTCTACAATCTTTAAAAAGCCAAGGCTTCCACTTTGTAGTTTCCTGCAGGTCATTGTGAGCCTGTTAAACATCCACTGACATGATGTTTTCATAGAAAATAACATGCCTTATATCTTAATTGTACAAATAGATAAGAAGAAAAACAACGTTCATGGAAATTTTTTAATTAAATTGTAAAATGAGCCTGAGAAAAAACATACCTCATCCTTTAAAAGTTATTGAAACATGCTGACAAATATATACATTTTCTGTAATATTTATTATTACATTATTATTTCTTTTTCATAAAGGTAAATTATTTCTATGAAAGTACTGTAGCTTAGGTTATTGTTCATTTTCAGATATAAATAATATCTCTAAGATCTCTGTTTCATAATTTTTTGCAAAAAAACAAGGAAACATTTATAGAGAAATGAGATATGCCAAACATTTTAAAACCTGTTCTCATTCTGACAAAAGATACTCTGAACTGTGAAGTGGGAATCTGAAAATAACCCCCTGTGCTAGTTCTTTATAATTGATTTCAAGCCATGGCTCTTGATTTTTGTAATATAAAGAAATATTGAGTGACAGTGCTGACAGCGTATAAAGCACTCTAAATAATGATTATAAGAACATCTGTGATTTTAATATGGATTTTGTTGTGTTTCTGATTTGGATTACATTGACAATACCTCCCTCTACTGGACAGACATATGTGAATGAGCCATTTGCTAAGACTAGGAAGAATCAATAAATACATAATGCTGTCAATTGATTGGATTAGTGACACTGTATACTGGCATGAGAAAAAACATAAATGCTACAGTAAAAGCATATTATATATACCTGTAAAAAGGAACTAGGTGTAACAATAATCTTTTGCTTGACTGTGACAAGTATGACACACTGTAAAATAGCTGCATTACTATTTCTTTTCTGGTGACTATGTGGAGAACAATGCTAGGACTTGAGTGGACTTGTATGAGAGATCAGTGATAGGTGACATATGCAATTTAGTATTTTAGTTAGGTTTTTTAGAAGTTTACCATTTAAGTCGAAATAACCTTCATCTTGAAATTAATTATTGTGGTACTCAAAATAGAGCCAGGGTTTGTGAATAAAATCCTGTTATGCTAAGGAAGGCAAGTTTTAAAATCAGGACTTAAAAATAAAACCTTGGAGTTAATTGTCACTTCCCAGCTGTATGTCTACAGCTACTTCTACTATTGTCATTACCTTTTAATTAAATTTGACTCCCTATTTATTTCCTAAAATATCATCTCCTTGGGTGACCTTTCTTGTGGTGATGTCCCAATGCCTTCAAAGTTGTTTAAATAAATTTGGCATTTTACAGTACATCTTTCGGAATGTTTTGTACATTTTGAAGTGAATTTCTTAGCTGGCACTGGCAACTACTAAAATCTCAAAGGGAAAAAAAAGTCTGCATGGGGACAAAAATTGTAACGGAAGTGATGGACTGCGCATGTGCAGAATCGGGCTGCAGAAGGGATCAGCGATGCCAGCGCATGCACACCAGTAATTAACAATGTCTGCACATGCGCATTGTTGTGGATATCAGGAGTAGAAGTGGCCGTAGGCAGCACATGCGCAGAAGCACCAGGCAACCGGGACTTCCAGCGTATGTGCACAAGGGGCATGCGCAGAAGCGGCAGTTGACGCCAACATATGCGCAGAGGTGACCGGCTTTGCCAGCGCATGCGCAGAGGTGCCTACCACCCCCAGAGCTTGCCCAGATATGTAGCAGAGGCTGGGGAGAGTGTGGGAGGTGCGCGGTTGCACCTGGAGGGGCGTGCGGGGGTACTGCAGCTGGTGAAGGGCAGACCGGGTCCCTTCGCAGGGAGGCGACATCTTGTTGTGTCAGTGCCAGAAAAGATACTTTCGGCGCATTTGGGACCACGTCAGTCGGAGCTGAGACACAGGGAGGTGAGGTTGTGTGTGCAGGTTGTCAGTGACCCCTGCTCCTGGCCACAGATTGCCTATAGGCCCCGGCTCACCCATAAGCTTGTGGCTGCTGCAGGAACAGGCCCATTAGATTGGGACATTGCCCCTGTAGGGTCAAGTGTGATGGACACAGCCAGTACGCAGCGTTAAACTGGCAATCCGGTGGTCTGGGACCAGATCACCCCACTAGAGACTCATCATGGTGGGATCATCCAGCTGGATAACTCCCCATGCAGAGGTGGAAGCTTTGCTGACGATGACATGTCAGCGGATCCTTGTTACCTTTCAGCCATACCCAGGGGCTGGAGAACCTGGGCAGGTGCCTCACCAAGTGCACCAACAATAACACTTTCATTTACTGTGGGCAGCTCTGTCACACACATGGTGTTGGTTGGCTCTTGTGGACACCAGGGAGGTTGGGTGCCCAGGGGCACCTCAGTACTTTGGGGGAATCCCATCAGGGTATGGACACTGCAGTTGGAGGGCCCTGTGGGGTTATGGCTGTGCAAGGCCTTCCTAGTATGTGATATAGTGATATACCTATTCTTATCTGTGTTCAGTAAACTGTTATTATATACAAGTGTGTGTCTATTATATTGGGTCCTGTGCAAGGGGGTATCCAGCAGTGCTAGGATCCTTCACCAGTGGAGGCGCTGTCACCAGACGGATCAGGTACACTCCAGGCTCCCATCAGCGGAGGTTCAGGGCCTTCTGTTAGCCACAATTAAGGCACCACACACACTTGGTGGCAGTAGGAAATGTTCCCGCCCTCACACCCCCATGGGAGGGCTGGAACCAACTATGACAGCTCCCCGGCCTCGCCAGCGCATGGGGTAGAGGCCGAGAATATGAATCCACATGCTAGTACCATACTTTTGACTGCGGGCTAAGAAATATGCATGGCAGATGCCCCTCAGGCTCTACATCTACCATAGGCCCCACCCGAGGCCTACACGCTCATATATCCTGAGTTACCCGCGCTCAGGGCGACATCCACCCCAGGACTTTCCTCAGAGGTCCCATCTCAGGCCAAAGCGTCCGCCCTCCCCCACATTTCTGAGGGATGGGGGACCCCAGCCACTGCCTCAAGTACTCCCATCCGGATATACTTACCCATGCCCAGGGTAACATTCACCCCAAGTGCCATGCTAGAGGCATCCCGCCCAGCCAACACTCTGCTACCGCCAACTACCCTCAACTGTATTAGAGCAGTCCTATGCCAGCACCTAGCCAAGGGCCAGCCTACTGCAGTCATCTGTCAACTGGTGGCTCCAAGTTGGGAGTGACCCTGTTGCAACTAGTGGAAGCCTTAACGATGTCATCTCAAATCCAGACAATAGGAAGCTCAAGACCTTCTCCGGGATACCCCCACTCCCTTGGGCGAAGAAGGGATAGATTCCTGGAGGGAACACACCCTCAAGGTACTGGACGAATGGTCCTGCTCCAAGGTGGTGAAGCGGCAGCGAATAATGGAGAGCCTCTGACCTCCAGCCTCGAGCATGGTGAGCATGCACCATGATCAGAACACCGACATCTCAGCACAAAGGATCGTGGACCTGCTAATGTGCGTCTATGGGATAGATGAAGACGAAAGTGAACTGTGGTCCAAATACTATGGCTTCAGACAGAAGGACGGGGAAGACCTTTCCACCTTCATTCAATGGATCCAGTTGGTCTTATGAAAGCTGCGGACTCACAATATATTTCCAACATCCACAGTGGATGAATATCGTCACAAGCAGTTCCTCTGAGGGGCCACTCCTACTCAAGACATCGTTATCATGATCGGGTGTTCCCTACTTCAAGGATCGGCCCCTACCTTTGAAGAGCTATTAGGACTAGTGATGGGGCATGAGGCATATACCCATTTGCATACTCCTAAAAAGTCCAAGGAGCACCGCAAGGACTAGCTCAAAGTGGTGTCGACCCCAAAGCCCAAGGAGACAGAAGGCGCCGAAGACGATCCGCCTCCCAAAGCACATGCCGCACGTCCAGGATGCCCAATAGAGGATCATCTACCTACCGGACCGATGTGAGCCGGAATGATGTTGTCTGCTACAACTGTGGCCAAAGATCCAAGAAAAAACGAAGCGGTGCAACTCCCATGCAGTAAGGACACAGACCAGGACAGTGTACCGTGCGAAACACGTCAGAGTGGTTCTGGGGCTGTCGGGTGTCAATAAAGCTTACACTTGAGTGACACTGTCCTGGCCTATGTCCTTACTGCATGGGAGTTTCACTGCTTCATTTTTTCTTGGATCTTTTGCCACTCATCTAGCAGGAGCACACCGGAGCAGCAAAGCGTCTCAGTATCCTAACAGTGAGTACTTTATTTACTCGGTCCTATAACCCATACAAGACTTTACTCACTCCAGAGGCTATTGGGGGGACTGTAATACTGTCATTCTATGGATACATAGATAGCTTACATGACGCCGACGGCTGTTCAAATAGCAGTCTAAGATTTTATTATCATTATACTTGGCCAGCATTGAGAAGCGCCACTAGGGGGTGTGAGACTCCCATCTTCTCCACAGTTTACAACTGTGGCCAGAAGGGTCACTTCTCCCAGAACTATCCAGAAAAAAAAAACTAAGACATCATATCCTAAATCCATGATCTGCAAGGTCCAGTCGACGGAAACATCCTCCACGTCCTCAGAGAGCACACCAGTGCCAAGCCCAAACGAAACACCCTCATCGGACGCTTACAGTCGTATGGGACTGGCTACCATCATATGCGTCCTCGTGGACAACTTATATGCATCGGCTCTGCTGGACACCGGGTCCCAAGTGACCTTTGTGTTCTGCCCTTTCTACAACCAACATCTTAAGCACCTGCCCTTGCAGTCGGTGGACAAGATGAAGTTGTGGGGACTCAGCAATGAGGACTACCCCATCAACGACATGGTGAAGGTTCAGCTGGAAATACCACAGCTGAACACTGGCAAGACTCACACCATGGATGTGGGGCTCTGGTATGCCCATGCCCCAAGAACACCCAAGCTCCCCGATCATATTGGCTACCAACGCAGATGTGGTGCGGGCGGTGATCTGAGCGTACTTGCAAGAGGCCGGCCAACTACCCCTTTCTGCCCAACAAATCCACCCAGTACTAAGGGAAGAGTGCTGCAAAATTTCGGCCCAAGATGGATATTGGGACCTGTTCAATCACACCAAGGGATTGACTGAGATTCCACCAGGAGGAGTGAAGATCATGTATGCAGTGTGCTGATATCCGGGCCGAGACAAGACGATCATCTAGAGAGTATGCCAGAGGAAGACGCCAACCGAGGCTACATACGTGTGCCAGAAGTACGAGAATGGAAGTCCTGACTGCCGGGGAAGATCAAGGTGTTTATTCAAAACATCTCTCATTACACCATGCCCCTTGACCAAGGTCAGAGACTGGGTCAAATCTACCCATTCACCCTCATCAAGACGATGGCTGCTCAAGTGAACACTGCTGCCGTGCAAGATCAACTAGCTTGGCTGGCATTCGACTTTGAGGAATTAACCCTGTCCGCCGAGTGGAAGAATCGGCTAACGGCCAAATTGGAGAAGCATCGGGAGGTGTTCTCCACCAACAAAATGGTGAGTTATAGCAAAAACACCCAACACACCATCCAGCTAAGCGATATCACGCCTTTCCGAGAGAGCTCCTGGCGCATCGCTCCCAGAGTTGTGGAGGATGTGAGAGACGTCCTCCAAGAAATGGAGATGGCTGGCATCGTGACAGAGTCCTGTAGCCCCTATGCATCAATGATTGTGGTGGTGCGAAAAAAGAATGGGTCGGTCCGATTATGTGTAGACTATCGGACCCTGAACAACCACACTGTGCCTGACCAGTACACTATTTCAAGGATTGAAAAAATTCTCAATGCGCCGTTGGGAAGCCAGTAGTTCAGTGTACTGAACCTGAGATCTGGGTACTACCAGGTACCAATGAGTGGGGAAGACGGCATTTGTATGTCCCCTGGGATTCTACCAATTAAACCGCATGCCCCAAGGCATTTGTGGTGTCCCAGCAACATTCCAGCGTTTGATGGGGAAGACCATCAGAGACATGAACCCACAGGAATGCTTAGTCTACCTGGACAATATCATCATCTTTGGTAAGACTCTGGAGGAGCATGAAGAACATCTGCTGAAAGGGCTGGATCGGCTTGGCAAGGAAGGCTTGAAGCTGTCTTGGACAAGTACCGGTTCTGCCGCACATCAGTGACCTACGTGGACACATTGTGTCCGCGGATGGAATAGCTACTGATGCCGATATAGTTGAAGCCGTGGTGAACTGGCCAAGGCCCGAAAACTTCATTCAGCTACGCTCCTTCCTCGGATTCTGCGGATACTATCGCCGTTTTGTGGAGGGATATTCAAGCAAAGCGAAGGTCTTCAACAACCTTCTCAAGATATACCCGAGGAGACAGGGCAGAAATCCACCTCCGCGAGATTACCTTTCGACGACATGTGGACAGCCGACTGTGAGCAAGCATTCATCGGCCTAAATAAAAGCCTAACGGAGGCCGCCATTTTAGCTTACACTGATCCCGAACAGCCATACATCATTAAAGTGGATGCGAGCTTCAATGGCCTAGGTGCCATCTTGCAGCAGAATTGTCCTGCTGGCCTCTGGCCAGTAGCATACATCAGTCGTAGCATGACCCCCAGCAAGCAGAATTATCCCATCCACAAGCTGGAATTCTTCGCTCTCAAGTGGCAATCGTGGACAAAGTCCATGACTATCTGTATGGAGTCACATTCAAAGTGCGAACAGACAACAATCCTTTGACGTACATACTGACGTCTGCCAAACTGGACGCCACCAGCCACAGATGGCTGGTGGCTCTCTCGAACTACCAGCTTACATTAAAGTACAAACCGGGGCCCTTGAACACAAGAGATGATGCTCTGTCCAGAAGACCGGGACTGAGTACCACACTGGATGACGGAATCTGGGAAGAAATCCCTGGACCATGGATGCAGGCTATGTGCTTCACCGCAGCCATCGTGGATGATAGAGTGGCATTCTCTGAACTGATGGTCGCAGACTACCTGGGATGCAAATCCAAGGCTATCCCTGCTGCCTATTGTCGTCCAGATGGAATGAATATCACCCCCGACAAGATCATCGCCTGGAAAGATCTGGTACAGTGTCATATACGGGATCCGCTGTCTAGAGCTATCCGCCAGACCGTCCTGCAAAACAAGCCTTCATTGAGGAAATGTGCTCCAAGCGACACAGTCGCAATACTAATGCGGGAAATGGACAAATTTAAAATCAACAAGGATCTGCACTATCGGGTGGTTCGATACCATAACCACCTGGATAGAAGGCAACTGATTCTACCCGGAACCTGCAGCACCTGGTCCTTCGATCACTACACGATTACCAAGGGCATCTTGGAGTAGATAAGACCTTTGTCTTAATACGAGACTGGTTCTTCTGTCTGCGGATGAGAGAGTCGGAAGAACACCTTTGTTGCCGATGCTCACAATACGTCTAACAAAAGACACTTCCTACCAAAGCTGTTCCAATGGCTCTGCTGATGAGCTCGGGTCCCCAGGACCTCATATGCATGGACTTTCTATGTATCGAACCAGATGCCCGAGGCATCGGCAACGTACTATTGATCACAGACCATTACACCCAAGCCTTGTATGCCCAAGCCTTTCCAACCAAAGACCAGAAGGCCATTACGGTGGCCAAGATATTGTGGGAGCGGTACTTCAAACATTAAGAAAAATTAAAAATCACCAGTATTAGGGCACTTTACTAATTTGAAAACTTGAAGCTGTTTTACACCAGGCATGGAGGCGAGTAGAAATGTGGAAACGTTTGTTAAGCTGGTCACAAAATACCAACAGAAAATCCCTAAGCGTAGAACATCTGATAACATGAGAAAAAAAGAAGGATTGGCTTTAAAAAACCTATCAGAGAAAATAGAGATTACAATCAAATCCTCTGACAAGGGGGTGGTGGGGAATATTGTCCTACGAAAAACGGACACATGTTGAAGAAAATATAAGACTTTTGGGTGATACCAACTGCTACAGGGTGCTTGAGAAAGAGCCCACAAAAAAATTCCAATACCCACAACCTCAAGCTGACTCACGAAATCAGCAAGAACATATTGTCTTCCTAGATCTATGTGTGAGTATCAATATGGATAGTAGAATAACAACATCTACACACACCAAAAAGACTGCAACAAACAGCTATCTAAGAGCAGATAACCACCACCCCGCTCCATTAATAAAAGGTATACCTACCGGACAATTTCTGAGAATTCTGAGAAATTGTGCGGATATCACAGAATTTACAGCACACGCAAGTATCATGGGCGAAGTTCTTAGAGAGAGGATATAGTCACAATAACATCAAGAAGGCTTATCATAATGCCCTAACATAATCTAGTTCCTGGAAATGGAGACCGCGCTCGTCTGGGATCTTCAGGGAGAATCCTCTGGAAGGCCTCCTCTCCCGCTGCTCCTTCTCCCTCCGGTGATCAGCCGGTCACAAACAGTCCAATGCAAAAATAGAGGGGAGGTGGAGCGCAAAGAAAGAAAATACCAGGGTGAGATAGGGTCAATTTATTGTAACAACAAAGCACAGTATTACTTACAATTGGTAAAACAGCAGCATGTAGATGCTCCCACAGAAAACTGGTCTGCGTCTGTTTGATTACCCCCGTCCTGGCTGCGACACACTGCTTCAGTCACACAGGGTCCTTGACCCGGAACCGGAAGTGTAGCAACCAATAGTGATAGGCGGGCTCTCCGACTGTGGCAAAGGCTATGGCATTAGCAACAGCCACTCGAGAGTGACGGGGGGATATCAGCAAAAACAGAAGAAAAGGAGATTCTACCGTGCTAAAAATGCACTACTACCCAGGAGTGCAACATAAAAGTATTGAATAACCCTCAACGCGTTTCGCGCAGTACAGCGCTTCGTCAGGAGGTATTAGGGTATTACAGGAGGTGGTCTTATATAGGTCACCACCTGATTGCCCAACACAAATTACATGTGTCAAACACAAATTACATGTGTCAAACATACTTCTAAAATACTTCCCAATGGTGAATGTGACTTATACAGAAACACAAAACATATTACATATAAATAATGACTACAAAAATCCTAATATAAACTCTAAAAATACATGTCTACCTACACTCACAACAATAATCCAATTAATGATTAAAATATGATTATAAGTTGATAGCTGCCCATTTTTTATCACTGATATTGCTTTTTACATACTACTACAATTAAACCTTAAAAAGCATATATCTCCTAAACGTACGAAGCAATATTAAATTAAAATAGAATAGAATTACATAAAATATCCACATCTAAAATTATCTGTACCTAAAATTCATTATTAAGATGAATCCACATCCAGGATTATGATTGGAATGATTGTAATTTTCTTTTATTATTAATTATTTAAGGAAAGGGTTTAATTCTATCATCTCGTTAAGAGGCTTGGTGCTAAAATATTTATATTTTATATATATATTTTAGCACCAAGCCTCTTAAAAGAATCAAAGAGAAAATCTGTTGCAAACAAAAGTTTTTTTAGGAAAACCGATGGGCAACTACAAATGTGGCAAATGTGTGATGTGTCAATTTATGTCCCAAGAGAAAGTTTTTAAAGACCATCAGACTGGATTAGAATACAAAATAAATCAATTCATTACATGCCAAACAAGCCATTTAGTTTATATAATAGATTGCCCGTACAAAAAATACTATATCGGTAAAACCATCCGCCCACTAAAAGTAAGGATTGGAGAACACATTAATTAATGGTATAAAAAATGCAAAAAGAAATATCGAATCAGGGAGGAAAGTACACAACCTGGCCATGCACTTTTTAGAGCAACATAATGGGGAAACTAAGGGTTTACATTTTAGAGGTTTGGAGGTTGTACAAAGAGATATTAGGAAAGGCAATAGAGAACTAAAATTACTCCAAAGAGAACAATATTGGATCTATACCTTGAAAAGCAAAATCCCAGGTGGCCTTAACGAGATGATAGAATTAAACCCTTTCCTTAAATAATTAATAATAAAAGAAAATTACAATCATTCCAATCATAATCCTGGATGTGGATTCATCTTAATAATGAATTTTAGGTACAGATAATTTTAGATGTGGATATTTTATGTAATTCTATTCTATTTTAATTTAATATTGCTTCGTACGTTTAGGAGATATATGCTTTTTAAGGTTTAATTGTAGTAGTATGTAAAAAGCAATATCAGTGATAAAAAATGGGCAGCTATCAACTTATAATCATATTTTAATCATTAATTGGATTATTGTTGTGAGTGTAGGTAGACATGTATTTTTAGAGTTTATATTAGGATTTTTGTAGTCATTATTTATATGTAATATGTTTTGTGTTTCTGTATAAGTCACATTCACCATTGGGAAGTATTTTAGAAGTATGTTTGACACATGTAATTTGTGTTTGACACATGTAATTTGTGTTGGGCAATCAGGTGGTGACCTATATAAGACCACCTCCTGTAATACCCTTATACCTCCTGACGAAGCGCTGTACTGCGCGAAACGCGTTGAGGGTTATTCAATACTTTTATGTTGCACTCCTGGGTAGGAGTGCATTTTTAGCACGGTAGAATCTCCCCTTCTTCTGTTTTTGCTGATATCCCCCCGTCACTCTCGAGTGGCTGTTGCTAATGCCATAGCCTTTGCCACAGTCGGAGAGCCCGCCTATCACTATTGGTTGCTACACTTCCGGTTCCGGGTCAAGGACCCTGTGTGACTGAAGCAGTGTGTCGCAGCCAGGACGGGGGTAATCAAACAGACGCAGACCAGTTTTCTGTGGGAGCATCTACATGCTGCTGTTTTACCAATTGTAAGTAATACTGTGCTTTGTTGTTACAATAAATTGACCCTATCTCACCCTGGTATTTTCTTTCTTTGCGCTCCACCTCCCCTCTATTTTTGCACCTAACATAATCTAGACCTATCCTCCTACAAGATAAAATAAGAACAAGCGAAGTGCAGAAAGTGATAAGATTTATAGACACATATTGTGCACAATGGAGTGAGATCAGAAAGATTTATGAAAAACATTGGCATGTCTTATTGGAAGACCAAGATTGAAGTGAAGTATTTAACATAAGACCTGACATGGTCAGCATGCGTTCAAGAAATCTTAAAGATATTTTAGTCCACAGTCACTATCAGAGACCTGAGAGTAAATCAGTATTAACATGGATACCTGTCAGGATCTGTGATCCGCATGCGGCACACTCAGCACTCACCTCAACCCGTGATCGGGCCCCCCGCTCCTTCCGTCACTCCTGTCATTATTCCTGCTGGTCCTGGGCATCCCGCGCGGACATAAGTACTGTTCCCGTGTCCGGTCTCTGCCCATGCGGAAACGTCATCAGTGCGTGGCATGTTGTCAGCGCGCACATGAGCCGCGTCAGCTCTCTGCTATTGAGATCCTCCCCACCTATCTCCTGCACTCCGTCGGCCTATCACGGTCTCGATCTCCTGACGCGCCTCCTCCCGTCTTGTCCTCATTGGTCCCAGGATCCCTTATATGCTCAGCCGGCTCACTGGCTCATCGGCTGAGCATAAACCGTCCAATATGCGAAATGTTCGCTGCTCTCTTGCCTCCACAGTCTTGTCTTGCTCCTTTATCCTTGCTCCAGACCTTGGCTACTCTTCTGGACTCCGCTCTTCTGTTTTCCTGACCTCGGCTACCAACGACGATCCGCACCTCTCCATCCCGACCTAGGCAAAGTACCTTGACGATCCGTTCCTCTCCAATACTGACCTTGGCAAAGTACCTCCTACCATCCGCTACTCTCCAACACTGACCTTGGCAAGTATTACTGACCATCCAGACCTCTCCTACCCTGGCTACCTAAACCAATCTACACTCCAGATACTCCCACGCGACTATGGGTTGGTGTTATCTCAAATCCCCACCTCGGCCTCGCTGTCAAGCCCTGTTTGTGGTGAGCACTGTTACAGTATGCTCAGCCCAACAAACATAACCCCGCTGAGGTCGGGCAAGTCTTGTGCATGCACGCCAGCATGTTTTCTAAAGTCGAAAAATAATTTGACCAAAATGAACATCGCATGGAATTATTGCACCAGAATCTCATGTCTCTTTCTGACTGGGTACAAACCCCTCTTCCTAGTCCTGTCCCTTCAGGGCCGTCTGCTGCAACTATTGCTTCCATACCTACAGTATGTCCTCTTCATCTGAACCCTGACTTCCCACACCCAACCGTTATAGTGGCGATCCCCATGGGTGCAGGAGTTTCTTGAATCAATATTTCAAACAGTTCAAACTAATGCCTTCTCGATTCAATTCTTAAAGATCCAAGGTGGCGTACATTATATCACTACTCACCGATGATGCCCTGGACGGAGCTTTCCCCATCTAGGAACGAAGATCAGATTTCACGCAGGATATTGGACAATTTACCCATGAATTCCGCAGAATCTTTGATATGCCTGGTCGCAAGGTAACTTCCGCATCTTTTCTTTTTCACATTTCTCAGGGAAGTCTATCTATGGCCAGATACACTTTGGAGTTTCGCACTATTTCCGCCGAGACTGGATTGAATAATGAGGCATTAGCAGCCGCCTTCTGGCAAGGTCTTACTGAGATTTTAAAGGATGAACTTGCGGCACACGAACGCCCTACCGATCTCGAGGAACTCATCGCCATATGTACTCGGGTTTATCAACGACTGCAGGAAAGGAGAACTGAAAGATCCCGTCATCCGGAGAGAAGCAAAAAAGTAGAGTACCGCCAAAACAGGAGCGAGGAGAGGATCCAGTAATGCAACATTTCTTTAATGGAGTATGGAGGGTTCCTCCTATGAGTTTCGAATGATAAGGTTTTTGTCAAGGTGTAAAAATACTGATGCCCTACAGTCCTTTTTAGACCAAAAAAACAGCTCCGGTTTCGCGCCAAACCCGCGTCTTGACGTCATGATGCACGTGCTAGAGCGCATGCGCATCGATCGGTGCTATCAACTGACGTCAGATCTGCCTGATACAAAACAGGAACGGATACTCGGAAAGAACAAAAAGGGCAGAGGCAAACTGCAGAACGAAAATAAAACCACCTGACCTGTAGACAGGATCCAGTTCCGCCTCCCGCTGAAACAGCACAGGGAGAAGGACTGAGCCCAGTCCACAGAATAATGGGACTCAGAGTTCTCACAGGATGCTATAAGACCAAACAAAAACTAAATACAGATTTCCACAAGAAGATAACAATACTAAATCATCTATTAACACAATACAATAAAATAAAAAGGACTGTACAGACAAAAGCACACCAACCTAATTAAAGGCTGTAAAAAAAGACATAACAATTAAAAACAAAACAATGATGATCATATATGTGCAAAGTAAAAAACTCATGCTTATGTATGGTGATTCAACAGTAATGACAAGTAACGAAATACTATAATAATATGTACTGTAATAATCAATAACTCAAAAGAAAAAACCTATTCCACAGAGAAAACTAACTAAAAAAGATTATAACTAAATAGCATAATAAAACAATAACAATATATGGCAATCGCCAAATTAATATTAGGTAGTCTACATTATAATAGCATAAATTAATATAGCAAAACACTTAACTTAGCAAAAGCTATGACCCTTACTAATGTAAAGATATATAGAAGAAGTATAAAGAAAAAAAGCTACCCCTACAAAAAAAAAAGGGGGGCAAGGGGGTTGGGGGGGGGGGGGGATGTGGGAAAAGGGGGGGAAAGGAAAAAGTAAAGGGTGTTTTAAAAGAAAATTATAAAACACATAAATACGCTTGTAGACGGACGTTCACAGAGGTACACAATTGGAGACTTTATAAGGTGAAATTATAACGAGGCTTTATTGTGCCTTTTCCTTAACATTAGTAAACCATCCAAACAAGGGGAAACAAAGCTTCTATTCACTTGGGAGTGGTTCTAGTGAAATACCATGCAATTCACAACTCCCTGAGTTAAGCATGTCTCCCAGCCCCAAAACATATAACATGAAATAAGCAGATATAAGAAGCCTCTTAAGAATGAAAGTCTTATCTGTTCCTTGGAGGGAAAATCTTCTCTGGTTCAGCTCCCTTCCCTCAGGGTGTGTCAGCATTCAGGTTTAGAAGTTTTCCCTGTGTCTTGTAAGCAGCTCTGCTGTTTCTTCTGGCAGGGCTCAAGACTGTTGTGAGAGTCAAAGACAATCTCTGCTCTCTCTCCCAAGTTCAGCTCAGGTATGAGCTAAGGAGACTCACTTCCTGTCTCAACAGACAGGCTTTTGTAAGCAATCTAAATCAGGCAGGTGGTGTTTATTAATTGACTACCAGCAGTTAACCACCACACTGCTAGATTAAAGGCACATTACTTGAACAGGGATTACTCCCCTGTTACAACGCTGAATAAATGATTTGAACAATCTCAATGTAAATAATATCATAGAAGTAAATAAACTTCAAATTCGCTAATTAACTCTATTTCAGGAAGAGACCCAGATTCCATTCCACATTCATCCCCACAGGTAAGAGTGTTCTTAATGTAAAGCTCCAAAACACTTCCCCGTGGTCCAGCAGATTGACATAATCACCCCCTCTTGTCTTTTTATGAACTAGCTCAATCCCCAAAAAAGAAAAATTCTTAACTCCACCAGAACGACATTCCGAAAAATGTTTTGAAAATGGCTGGTTCGGGTCCCGGATTCTTATTAACCTAAGACGTTCTAAGATTCTGGTTTTTAGGGCTCTGTTATGCCAGTGCTGCCCGCAGACAAGACCCGTCCCTTGTACTGAGGTGGGACATATGTGTGCACGCACCCGCAGCAGAAGGAGCGTGTCCGGAGTGTGGTATTCTGGTGTTGCGTGGCCAGGTGGATATAGCTTGAGTTATACTTGCTGGTACCAGGTATAGAAGAGACGTGGTAGTTGCCGTTTGCCAAGGTCAGGGAGTTGAGAGGTCCGGATAGTCGAGATGCAAGCTGTGATCGAGGGGCGTGAGAGACAGCATTGTCAGGAGGGAGCCGGGGTCGAGAGCCAGAGAGAATAGTCCGCCAAGCCACGTCGTAACCTGAGTAGCAGAGAGAAGAAGAAACCAGAGTAGACATCCACAAGTGGAGACTATGTTGAGCAATGTGGGAATGGCAAGACAGGCCTTATATAGTGCAGCTGCCGAATAGGAAGTGGGGGCAGACCTGTAGGAGCGCGTGGAGCCGTCTTGGATAGGCTGCTTTGAAGAGTATACAGGTGAGCAGCTCTGGAGTAGGGTTGTAGCCCGTGCAGGAGCTGGGGGCATGGCTTCACTGCAAGAACAGTGAATAAATTAGCTTTGTCCGGCTCACGCTCCATAATGCCCGAGGGGGGGCGCGCGCCCAGGAGCAATGGCAGCCGCCTTAATGTCAGCTGCCTGCCGAGCAGTGGCCGCCCGTTGGGGACGACGGGGAAGCCCCCCAACCACGGGGACTGGCGAGGGAGATGTCCCACAGCAGCGGGAGCAAAAAGAGGGGAGGTCACGCCACAACCGCCGTGACCCCCGAATCCTCACTGGCTCTAATCGCTCTTCCCACATATCTTTTTCTGCACCCATGTTAGCAAATAAACCACAAAGTGGCTTTTATAATTAATAAAACTATTAATTTTGTTTTTTTTATTATTGTTGCCGATCTGCGGTGAACTGGAAAGGTTAAAAAAGTAGATGGTTTCATATGTTTACATGCACTGCATGCACAACACTGAAATTAACCTTTAGTAGAATAGGGAGCTTGTCTGATGTCGGGAGTGGAAATGTCACTAGGAGAAATATATAAACCGATAGTTCTAGCCCTCCTAAACAAATTTAGGACCAGGTTCAAAATATTTATTAAGAACCGGGTCCATACAGAGAATCCCCCAATGTTTCTTTATAATGGATTTTACACTATTGCTATGTTTATTAAACTTGGAAATAAACAAGGGGGAATTGCTTATCAATTTGTTCTGACCTCACTTCTTCCATATCTTTCTACTCCTGATGTAAGAATCGTCTGATGTCAAGGAGGTATTATCCATGACACTCTGGCAAGAAAGAAGAGAAGATCTCTCCGTATAGAGTGCCATTTCAAAAGCCTCTCTGAGATTATTAATTGAATAGCCCCTATCTAGAAAGTGTTGGGCAAGTTCCTCAGACTGAGAAAAGAAGAACTCTAAAGTAGAGAAGTTCCTTCTCAGACTGAGGAACTGTCCCTTGGGTTAGCAACTAATTACTGAAATTGGATGGCAGCTATCCGCCTTTTGAAATGTGTTACTGGAGTTGGTCTTCCGGAACACATCAGTTTGATTTTTTTTGTTAACATCAATGAACAATTGGAGATCCAGAAAATAATGTGATGAGAATAAAATTGAACGTGAATTTAAGATTATAAATGTTATAATTAAGATAGTGAATAAAGGAGTGCAGTGTCTTAATATCATCCTTCCAAATAATAATAAGATCATCAATAAAACTTTTAAAGAAAATAATATTTTTGCGAACAGGGAGCCCCCGCTACAGATATAGCAAATGTAAGTGATGTGATCACTAGGTAAGGTAAGGCATGTACATAAATAGAAACAGAAAACCTAGTACCAGAGCACTCAATCACTAATTGTGTTGTGGATTAATCTAAAATTATCTTTAATGTCATCAACGAATATAAAATTATGGGTCTTAAAATAAAACAGTACTGACAGTGACTGTGATCTAGTTCTCAGTGCTATATAAGCTCTGATGATCAAAATTAATCTTGATTATAGTTGATTATTTCTAGTCATCAATAGGTAGTAAGAATAGACCCAACCTAATTGGTTGGTAAAAGGGACACGTAAATATACCCCTTTATGGTTGTCCTGCTAATAAACTGACCTAGAGACCATGTAATACTGTATATAGAGTTGTGAATTGTTAGTCAGTCAGTGGGTACATCTAGTATAAATCAGTAGATAGAGTGGTGTAGTAAGGAACCTTTATAAAACCATGTGGTAATGAATCCACTTATGCATCCACAGAGATCCTAAATATTTGTCACTTCAGGTGACCAGTGGAGGTAAGGTGAGGTAACACTAAGATGTGAATGTTGTGGTATTTAGATGCCCAGAACAAGTAAATATCTTGGGTGATATCCAAACACCTAAATGGGACTCATACTCAGGCAACCTCTCTGGACAGATGCTGCTAGATGTGAATAATGCTATTTTTGGCACTAATAATCAACAAGCTGGCAATAAGAATCTATGTGGGTAAGTAGCAGCCCTGATAATATGGGAGCGATCTCAGGTGCAGTGAGGTAGATGATGAGATAAATTATACCCCTATGGGAGCAGCTCGAGTACACAGTTAGTAAACCCACAGAGTGCTAAACAGGCACACAGACAGGTTAAATGTGCATCTGAGTGTGTTCCTTGAGAACTCTAGATACTGCCGAAATGAGCTCAGGGCTGGTATTTAAACAAGGAGAAGAATCAGGGGAGCGTCAGTGCCTAGGAAAAAAAACGTGATACTCGCATAGTGCAATATATTAACAATACACATACACAGGCAGAGCTCTCATAAGAGCACAATGCAGCTAGATATCAATGATCACTAAGTATCAGAAATACTAGCTATGTACGGACATCTATAATAAAAAGTGTCCCATACACACAGGAGCAACAAAAAGGAGGTAGAAATCCAAAAGAGAGACACCAATCCAAAACTTAAAAAATGTAGATATTTATCCAGCATTGATAAAAATTGGAGGCTTACAGGATTCCGGAAAGGTAACAGCAAGTTTGTACACATGTAGATTTCACTCGAGTCGCGTTCTCGGGATCTCTGCACGATGCTGCTTCCTCATCTGGTCTCCGACCTGCGCTGCTTCAGGGGGCCGATACGTCACATCCGGGTTCTTCAACACGTATAGCAGACGCCACCGGAACTCCACAGCAGGCTCTCTCCCTCTGAATCTCACAAGAGGGGTTACGCTCTACGCGTTTCGCCGTACGTAGTGAAGGCTTCGTCAGGAGTGACGTTACCCCATAAAGAGATGCTCTTTATACCCTTTAATCTATGCTGACCTTTCCTCCTATTGGACAGCAGATAAATTGGTGATTGACTTCATGTGTCCTCCCAATCCTCACAACACTGTTATACAATTAACCTTTAAAATACACAACAATGTTTATACACTTCAAAGTAAAATACATCTTTATTAATAAAAAAAATCCTATTCTAAAAATTAACGAAGTGACCTCATATACAACTGTGCTATTTCAGGAATTGTATATAAAATATATAAGAAACATAAAATATAATAAGATCGCTCAAAATCTAATTTATAATATATGTTGAAACGGCGATTGATGTATCTCAAAATAAGAACATAGGGAAAAAACACAATTAGTTCACAGTATGTGCATTTTCAACCTTAGTTGCAGTCTAAAACAATTTATTGTCTAAAACAATTTATTATTACAGTTTTTTTTATAGGAAAGCACATAGCTCAAAATCCACATTAAGACCTAGTGGTACAAGTGTTTGTAAGGTGAAGATCCAGAAGCTTTCTCTTTTTTTAAGAGCAGCTTGTCTGTCTCCACCTCTCCAATGTGTCAACACTTGTTCTATAACTGTAAAAGTGAGCCCAAATGTATCCCCATTATGTTTTTGTAAAAAATGGTTGGACAGGTAATGTGTAGTGACACCTCTCCTTACATTGCCAATGTGCTCAAGTATACGTGTATTTACAGTTCTTGTTGTCTGGCCCACATATTGTAATCCACATGGACAGGTAATAAGATATACCACATAATTAGATTTACATGATAAAAGTTGTTTTATGTTATATCTTTGCCCTGAGGTATTAGACATAAAGCTAAATTTGTCCTCTGGCCTATGTTTACATGCAGTACATGTGGTACAACCATAAAAACCTTTAGATTTGGTTAGCCATCTATTCCCCTCACTGGTTATTTTAGGGAGGGCACTAGGGGCTAATTTATCTTTCAATGATTTTGCTCTTCTAAAGATCACGCTTGGGTTTTCAGGGACAATCTCTCCAAGCACAGGGTCATTTTTTACAATGTGCCAGTGCTTCTTAATTATTTTAGTAATCTTGTCTGATTGTCTATTGTAATCTGTCAGAAATGAGTACTCAAAAGTTTTAGTAGATTTAACCTTCTTTTTATTGCTCAATAAATCATTTCTATCCAAATCATTGACTTTTTTAATGGCATCCTGTATGGTCACATCATTGTAATCTTTTTCTAGAAACCTTTCTTGTAGAAAAACAGATTGTTTTTGAAAGGTGCTTGTGTTACTACAATTTCTTTTAATGCGCCTTATCTGTCCGTATGGAACATTTTGTAACCATTTCGGATGGTGACAACTTGTGGTGGATATGTAGTTGTTTATATCTACACCTTTAAAGAAGGTCTCTGTTTTTATTATCCCTTCCTCAATGAAAATGGTCAGGTCCAAGAAATTAACTTTTTCCTGACTGTATTCACAATTGAATTTTAAGTTAAGCAAGTTGTCATTAATATAGATGATAAACTGTTTAAGGCTTTCTTCATTGCCTTTCCAAATAAACACAATATCATCTATATACCTGCGCCATAGGCACAAATTCGCCTGGTATTTAAACAGCCAGATGTGCCCTGAGATAGCTTGTTAAGACAAATTGAGTCTGACCGCAAATTGATAGATTGCAGTCTGTTCAGTGAAAGTTCTGTAGCTCTATTGTCCGTACAGAGCTGTTCATAGGCCAATAAATCCTGAGAGATAGGACTTATAGTGTGTAAGTATATTGCGTGCTGTGGTCAGCATAGACAGAAATGAATGCTCAATGCGCTCGTACGAGTTACGGGCCCTGAAGAAGCGTTCACTACATGAAACGCACATTTGCCACACTCTGCATGCACGCGCAAGACGCGGAGACTCTGACCGCAACACTTCACAGATTGCTACTATGTTGTGGAGTCTTGCGCTTCAGCATTGATATTAATCTTTACAGTGCTCTGTTTTGGGATACTTAGCCAAACAGAGCACACTCTCTAAGGGACAGTTTTATCACCTTATTGATTCCTGCTAACAGAGGTTCCATCACGGAACATTATAGTGTTATTTACACACCTATGCTGCTTTTATTTGATCAGCACATGAACAGGTATATGCATGCCTCCATACACATCAATGGTGATATAATCTCACGATCACCGCCGATGTACTGTAGGAGTTTGCTGCAAACATTGACTATCCTGCAATCAGGGGTCCCTCGAGGAATCCTTTAGTGTCTCTTCATTACATTTGATGCCTTCACCTACTATATGAGGATCCAATGCGCCCTCACATCCAGATGATATAAAAATAAAAATAAGAGATAAAACACAATAGTGTAATTCTGTATGTATTCAATATAGATAGAGATGGTAATACACGCACATTTAGTAAGGAAAAACAGGCATTTCGGTTAATCTGTTTTAACAAACTGTAGTAGGGAAAAGTCAGGAGTCAGGATACTTCTTATATGGTCTCTGACGGCAGGATATTTCTAATTTCTCCCAGGCTCACAGGCAGCAGGATATTATGCGGATATAGAGAAATAAACACATAGTGTAATACTGTACATATAGATATAATTTCTATAACCATATAGTGTATCAACTCACATTGTGTGTATAAGTAAAACGCCTTTAGGTTGATAAAGTAACCAATTCTTATATGGTCTCTGACGGCAGGATATTTCCAATTTCTCCCAATCTCACAGGCAGCAGGATATTATGCAGATATAGAGAAATAAACACACATAGTGTAATACTGTATATATAATTTCTATAACCATGTAGTGTATCAACTCACATTGTGTGCATAAGTAATACGCTTTAGGTTGTTAAAGTAACCAACTTTTGATATCGCCTGGAATCACAGGGATAATCCCAGGCAAAAAGAGGTAAAGGATGCAGGAAAAGGTAGAACAAACTTTATATAAATAAAAAGCACTTACAGAGCTGAAAACATAAAATTAACCCAAGGTAGTCCAAAACATGTACTGCACCGACACACTTTATTCGAGCAAATACCCAGTATGTACCTGGCAGATACCTGGAATGCGCCGCTCCTCACCTCTGACAAGCCCCGTTGCGTTTGCCTTCCCAGCCTGGGTTCATGCCTGGCTGACGGGCGGCTGATCTGTTAAATGATAATGATTAGGATTTAATAGGCTGCAATGCTTCGCGTGTCTACCAGATGGCATAAATTCATGAATTGTAATGCAGTATATATATATATATACTGTGCAGTATTGCAGCCAGCGGGAATAAAATGCTTCAATCCCTGCCTGGAAAATACCTCAATGCACTCGGGCAGAAAACAGTCACAAACCTCAATACACCCGGGTATACCCGAATTCGTGGGACTAGCCGAGCTCGAATAAAGTGTGTCGCCAGTGTAACCCCACTCTCAGTAAAACCTAGTGCTGGCCATGCACCCAGGAATACCACACTGAGGGGGTACAGAGCTTCAGACAGCTCCTCAAAGTCTGTAGATAGTCAGCAGCTGGCTCTAGAAGATTGTCTCAACGCGTTTCGTCCGAAAGGACTTCTTCAGGGATTTTAAGTATCCTATTTATATTCACAGTATTTCTTT
The DNA here is from genome assembly GCF_040206685.1 of Ascaphus truei. NCBI lineage: Eukaryota > Metazoa > Chordata > Amphibia > Anura > Ascaphidae > Ascaphus > Ascaphus truei. The sequence goes on from NC_134485.1 coordinate 51,744,223, forward strand.
GCGCTCGTTTTCTTGTTTTTCTTCACCTACTAGCCTGTGTTTGGTTATATGCATGTCCTCACACAATCGGCGGTGATATGATCTCACGATCAACGCCAATGTAGGAGAATGCAGTGTACATAGATATCACTCATAGCTCTGTGTCCGTTAAAGAACGCAATATCAATTATCTACTATCCACGATTTATTAGGTCATCAACGGCTTATTACAGGCTACAGCGCTAAGGTACTCTAGGAACCGGCTTGCAACCCTGTTCGCCGGCTCCTGCATGTATGCGGCTAATTGCTCCTACAGTGTTAACTGACGGTCTAAGGGCACATTGAGCATTCATTTCTGTCTCTGCTGACCACAGCAGGCAATACACTTACACACTATAAGTCCTATCTCTCAGGATCTATTGGGCTATCAACAGCTCTGTACGGACAATAGTGCAACAGCACTTTCACTGAATAGACTGCAATCTATCAATTTGCAGACATCTTTTCCCTTAACAAGCTATCTCAGGGCACATCTGGCTGTTTAAATACCAGCCCTGAGCTCATTTCGGCAATATCTAGTGTTCTTAAGGGACACGCTCAGACGCACATTTAACCTGTTTGTGTGCCTGTTTAGCACTCTGTGGGTTTACAAACTGTGTCGTTTGAGATGTGCTAAAAAACCACGCCGGCTCATCAGAGAGGCGAGGTTGTCCTGGTATTCAGAGCGTTTCAGAGACTGCAGCCGTGGGCATCAATAACGGTCTGACACATACATGTTGTGCTATCTCAGTTCTCCTTCCACAATTAGTATTCAGTATCCGTGCTACTACTCACTGTGTTCTATACTGGAGCAGACACTTTTGGGGGAGATCCACTTAAGTGTAACTCCAAGTATCACCCAACTAAACAGGCTACTGTTTCCTGTTTAGTGGTGGGGGTAATTATACTCAACTACTATACTGGGTTACTAGATGCTTAATCTGGAACATAGTACGAAGCCACCAATGATTTTAGAGATTCGAGCTATAGAGACATTAGGTGTAGCAATAGGGAATAGTTCCTAGCATCAGTATTTCTGTAACTCAGAATCAAGGACTTCATACAGCTATAGCTTACTGGATATCCGCAAATACTCAGTTAATAGTTGCATTTAACATTTATTGCTGATATAAGAAGGATTACTGTCAGTCATCTGATCGAGAGCAAAGTCTCCATCTTTGCTGATGATACTAAATTGTGTAAGGTAGTAGCAGGATGTAATTTCTCTTCAGAAGGACTTGGAGAGACTGGAAACGTGTGCAGGTAAATGGCAGATGAGGTTTAATACAGATAAATGTAAGGTTATGCATTTGGGATGCAATAATAAAAAGGAGACTTACAAATTAAATGGGGATAAATTGGAGGAATCCTTGATGGAGAAGGATTTTGGAGTGCTTGTAGACAGCAGGCTTAGCAATAGTGCCCAAAGTCATGCAGCAGCTGCAAAGGTAAACAAGATCTTATCTTGCATCAAACGGGCAATGGATGGAAGGGAAGTAAACATAATTATGCCCCTTTACAAAGCATTAGTAAGACCAAACCTTGAATATGGAGTACAATTTTGGGCACCAATCCTAAGAAAAGACAGTATGGAACTAGAGAGAGTGCAGAGAAGAGCCACCAAATTAATAAAGGGGATGGACAATCTAGCTTATGAGGAGAGGCTAGCTAAATGAGATTTATTTACATTAGAAAAGAGGCGTCTAAGTGGGGATATGATAACTATATACAAATATATTCGAGGACTTTCAAAAGCTTTCAAAAGAACTATTCATCCCATGGGCAGTACAAAGGACTCGGGCCATCCCTTAAGGTTGAAGGAAAGGAGATTTCACCAGCAACAAAGGAATTGGTTCTTTACAGTAAGGGCAGTTAAAATGTGGAATTCATTACCCATGGAGACTGTGATGGCAGATACAATAGATTTGTTCAAAAAAAGGTTGGACATCTTTTTTAGAAAAGAAAGGTATACAGGGATATACCAAATAAGTATACATGGGAAGGATGTTGATCCAGGGAATAATCTGATTGACAATTCTTGGAGTCAGGAAGGAATTTATTTTTCCCCTTATCAGATATCATTGGATGACTCTGGGGTTTTTTGTTCCTCTGGATCAATAAGTAAGTATAGATATAGGATAAAGGATAAAGTATCTGTAGTCTAAATTTAGCATAGATTGAACTTGATGGACGTACATCTTTTTTCAACCTAATCTACTATGTAACTATGTAACTATGTAAGTATAGGACATTTCTCCAGCATCATTTATTTAAAGCTACAGGTTCTTGCACTTGCAATACTGCTTGTACAATATGTATTTTTAATATTTGTAATACATGTATATTGGTTCTTTGAGCATGATTTAAACTACGCCAGTCAATGGAAACCTAAAAAAACAATCAGAAACATGCATTTTATTTTTAAAGCACAGGATTGGTACTGCAGGCCATCGGGGAACCCCGGACAACTGCAGGGACCACAGAGGACCCCCGCCAGCCAATAGTAACATTCCTATGCTTTAAAAATAAAATAATATATGTTATGGGGGTATAGGGGTTGTTGGGGACACAGGGGGTAGGTGGGTAGCACATATTGCAAGATTTATTGGGGGCAAATGCAACAAATATAGCTGTATTGGGGATTAACCCCTTCATTGCCTTAGTGGCTCGCCGCTAAGGTAACGAAGCTGCTTTAATGTATTTTTTTTAATAGTGTAGGGGAGCAAGGCGTCTCCTGAGCTGAACCGCTTTTATTTCTGGCTCAGGGACCCCCTGTTTCCCAAGTTACAGGCCCCAGTATGGAGCATCGGATGCCAGTATCACCGCCATTTTTAAAGCGTCCGCGTCGCATGACGCTGGACATTTAAATAATGGAGGAGATACCGGCACCCCATATCTGGGCCTGTAACTCGGGAAGCAGGGTGTCCCAGAGGCTGAAATCAATGCGGTTCATCTCCGGAGACCTCCTGCTCTCGCACACTATTAATAAAAAATACATTAATGCCGCTTCATTACCATAGCGGATAGCGGATAGCTGCTACAGTAATGAATAATTTTTTATTGATATGTGTGTTTTCATACTAGTGCTTGTGTAAATAGGTGAACAAAAAGGCGCGAACAGCTATATATGAAGTGAATAAATAATAATAATGGTGTAAATGATAAAATAAATATAAGTGATGACCAAAAAACCCACAGCTCAAACCTCACTGGTGGGACCTGTTTCACGGGTTCCAAAGTTTAGAAGTATCTCAGAACATCCAGGGGGAGCATATAATGGGTTGAGAAAACAAAACAAGATACACAAATATAAGTGCAGACGTAATGCAATCAGTGAATAAATGTGGCAGTGTCTTGGCTCATATAGCTGTACTACTCACAGGACTAAAGTGTATATATAAGCAGTTGGCAAATAGGGTTGCCACCCTTGATGGTATAAAGGCACCGGACCCCTTATCGATACTCCGTCAGCATAAACCGCATATATAAAGAGAGAGAAAACTACATAGTGCGATCAATAATATAAACTTTATAAAAAATGGATGGGTAAAAAATGCGCACTTACAATGTGCTAATATAATAAAAGCTTTGGTCACAAATTGTGAGTAGGAGTTGTCCCGAGCAGCTCACCGTCTCCCTGGGTCATCAGGCTGAATGCCACGGCACTGTATCCACGATCGGAGCCTCCCTCTGTGCGCCCGTCTGATCCTCTGACGTCACGGCTGCAGGTTAGGTTCAGCTACGGGTCGCCTCCAAGACCAAAATAGGTCTGCTGGTTTCCTCTACGCGTTTCGCCCAGCACCAGAAACTGTTCACGCGTAGAGGAAACCAGCAGACCTATTTTGGTCTTGGAGGCGACCCGTAGCTGAACCTAACCTGCAGCCGTGACGTCAGAGGATCAGACGGGCGCACAGAGGGAGGCTCCGATCGTGGATACAGTGCCGTGGCATTCAGCCTGATGACCCAGGGAGACGGTGAGCTGCTCGGGACAACTCCTACTCACAATTTGTGACCAAAGCTTTTATTATATTAGCACATTGTAAGTGCGCATTTTTTACCCATCCATTTTTTATAAAGTTTATATTATTGATCGCACTATGTAGTTTTCTCTCTCTTTATATATGCGGTTTATGCTGACGGAGTATCGATAAGGGGTCCGGTGCCTTTATACCATCAAGGGTGGCAACCCTATTTGCCAACTGCTTATATATACACTTTAGTCCTGTGAGTAGTACAGCTATATGAGCCAAGACACTGCCACATTTATTCACTGATTGCATTACGTCTGCACTTATATTTGTGTATCTTGTTTTGTTTTCTCAACCCATTATATGCTCCCCCTGGATGTTCTGAGATATTTTCATACTAGTGTACATGAGCAGGGGGTCTCCTGAGCTGAACCGCATTGGTTTCAGCATCGGTACTCCCCGTTATGGGGTGCCGGTACCCCCCTGCATGATTTCAATTCCCCGGTCACGTGACGCGGAAGATTTAAAAGCACAGGGTATACCAGCATCCCATAACGGGGCCTGTACCTCATTAAGTAGGGGGTCCCCAAGGCTGAAACCAATGTGTTTCAGCTCAGGAGACCCCCTGCATATGTACACTAGTATTAAAAAAAAAAAATATATATATATATCTATATATATATATATAGATATATATATATATAATCCAATGCACAGCCGGCACACCATTTGCAAGTAAATACGTTTTGGTGCTTATCCCATAAAGCAATAACAGACCATACGATACCGGTTGCAACATGACATCAAGGGACAGCACGCAGGTAAGTAAATCATACATTTTCTATATTTGATAGAAGACACAAAAACCGACGTTTCAGTCCCCCAGTGGGACCTTTCTCTTTATTGATTCGCTATTTTCCCTCCTCTGTTTTACTATTTATCTTTTTAACTATCAGTTATTTATTCCCTATATGCTCATTACGATACATTGTGGTCTTTTTTCTGCTCCTTCTTTTGATCTGTGCATTAGATTTTTGTAAGCTGCATTATTTTGTTTATGTTTATGTTAGGAAAGCTTTCCTGTGGAGGGTTTTTGTCACTTTTTTTACTCACCATAACTTAACTCAGTATTATGGTTTAGCCTATCCCATAGCCTCTCTTGCATTCCCAGTAAAATCAACCCCACACTGATGAGACCCATCAAGGTCGAAACAGCTGTCTGTGGGTGGTTTTCTGGGTATGCACCTTAACCCTGGCTGTGCTCAAAGCTGTGACCATGCAGCAAGCTTAAGCCTATAGGGAACCATGTTAAAAATGGTTATTGAGGCAAAAAGTGACACTGTGTGCTCATTTGCATGTCATTTCCCAGAATCCCTTGCTGCAGTGGAAGTGCTGTATGCTGGGTGATAATGGGGAAAGGCGGGGTTGCAGACCTGCCTAAGACATGCAGATGAGCATACAGCTATATTTGCATATTTGCTTTCCTGTGGAGGGTTTTTGTCACTTTTTTTACTCACCATAACTTAACTCAGTATTATATATATATATATATATATATATATATATATATATATATATAATACTGAGTTAAGTTATGGTGAGTAAAAAAAGTGACAAAACCCCTCCACAGGAAAGCAAATATGCATATATATATATATATATAACAAAAACGTTTCTCAGGTAAGAATGCAAAAAACAGCCCTCAAATGTAAACAAAAGAAACCTATATTAGTGAAATACAAAGCACACTTAAATCCTTTGTATTTCACTAATACAGGTTTATTTTATTTACATTTGAGTACTGTTTCTTGCTTTCTCGTCTAAGAAACGTTTTTGTCCTATTGACGCCTATGAATATGCACCTAAAATTGCTTTATTGTTGGAGTGCCAGCTGTATATGTATATATATATATATATATATATATATATATATATATATATATATATATATATATATATATATGTGTATATATATGTATATGTATATGCATATGTGTGTATATATATATATATATATATATATATATATATATTTATATATATATATATTATATATATATATATATACTGTGCGATCGCCTTTAAGAGCCGTGCAAGGAGACGCAGGCTATTGCGCTTTAGAATTTTAAGCACGATAGCAGCGGGGCATCAGCTCACGCGATTGGGCATGATTTTGCCCGCACCTACCCAAATGCACTTCACTTCTTAGTGAATCCCGCATCTGGCTTCATTTTTTTCGTGGGATTACAAATTTCCCAATCTGGAGCAAAAGCTCACTCCTTAGTGAATCGGCCCCAGTGAGTTCTAGCTCCTCCCGGCTGGGAGTGAAACATGCTCTTAGGCCCTTAGCGGGTTGAGGGGAATACATATAATAGACTGCAAGACTTTAATTGAGAGAAGCCAGTTACCATCCAGAGGCTTGGGACTTATCCTGAAAACCCTATGCATACACTGTAATAACACTGTAATAACAACTGCAGTGGCTGTCTCAATAAAGTATCCTGTTTTATATACTTCTGCCTAAATTACAGTCTGTAATCTTGGGTAGACGTGTGCTTGAAGACTGTCATGGTGGGGACTGTCTCCAGTATACCTGGAACCTGCTATGACTGGATGAGCTGACACCATGAGAAGAACCTGAAGGATCACCAAAAGCCTGTCCTGTTTCCCCATACCAACGTGGGCCCTCAGCATCTCCTGGACCCTCACAGGTATTTAGCACCATGACACCTGTAGTTTTAGCAAGATCTCCCAGAGAGGGGGGGTGTAGGGGGAAGCAGGGCTACAATTGGAGGCGCTGCTGAGATGCAGAACAGGGCAGTCTTTTATGAAATTGTAGCAGTGCAGCACAGAAGAGGCCTGGGCCAGGCTCCTGATGCTTCACCAGGGACCCCGGGCACCCATTTCGAGTTAAAGAAGGGGGAACCACTCTCTGAGTCTACACCAGGGAGGGGGTTGCCTAGACCCTTACCAAAGTAAAAGACTATGTTGGGGCTTACCCTGAGGGATTGTTTCCAGGGAGCGTGGATACCCTTCATGAGGAAAACAGAGACAGTTGGGGCATACCGTGTAGGAAACTGTCCAGAGAGAGTGTACCCTTAATTTATTGAAAATTCAATGTAAGGAACGGGCCCTTTCAGTTGTAGTTGGGGACACAGTGTAACTGTTGCTTCATGGACTGTGCTAGTGTGCTCAAAATGGAGTCCACCGCATGGACTGCAGTCTCAAAATGGCGTTCCCGACAGAAATACGGGACCGAGTGTGCTTGAGCAACTGATCAGAGCTGCACAACCTCTGTCTACACTACCTCATCTAAAGACCAGCAAAATAATGTCTGATCTAGAGCTTGCCAATTACTACCTACCAGATGGCTATCTTGTAGTCACTATCCAGGGACAGCACCAACATCCCCTCTCTCTCACGGCCCTACAACTTTCTCACTCCCCCACCCCTCTCTATCACTCCCCCCATTCCTCTCTCAATATCTCTCCTCTTTCGCAGCATACTTTTGAGCTCTACTGCTCCCACCTGTAGCTAATATACAGTCATGGACAATTTTCCCCTAGGTTTTCTTTCTATACTTTATCTATCCTATTAGCATATGTCCCAGGTATCTTGGATGTGCTCTATTTTGTGCACAAGGCACATTAAACTGGCAACCAGGAAGTGGTATGTTTTTTTAAGGAAGCCAGAGTAGTGTCCACGAGTATGATTAGCTACATGTGTGAGCAGTAAGTTGTAAAGCTCAAAAGTACAATATGCTGTGATAAGCTATCCAGCAGCTGGTTTATCTCACTGCTACAGCTGCCGGTGTAGCCCAACACTTTATATTTCCAGATGCTTTTCAAAATTTAATCGGCAATACTTCTTTTCCAAGTGTTGAGTGAAGTTAAAATGGTGAAATACAGGTGTTGCTACTTTTCTTTCACATACTGTATTAGATTTATTTTAGAGCAAAGAAAAATGGAAATGATGTATAGACACATTACTTGAGCCATTAAAATATGTGTACACATTCACTAAGTCTCAAACTGGTATGCATACTGCTCTACAGGTGTTGCTACTTTTCTTTCACATACTGTATTAGATTTATTTTAGAGCAAAGAAAAATGGAAATGATGTATAGACACATTACTTGAGCCATTAAAATATGTGTACACACTCACTAAGTCTCAAACTGGTATGCATACTGCTCAGGCCAAAAGTGGAGCAATATACCATAATATATTGACCATAAGATGAAAATGACACTTTTCACTCCAGAATCATCTAGATACAGTATGTAGATGTATAAGTCTATATATGACATTGGTTCCTATTTTTTTTTTTTTCGTTTTGGGCATCACTTGAATGCCCCCTATGTAATATGGTGATAAACATGGTAATACAAAGTTATGGTGCTTCAAACAACTGTAATTAATATAACATTGACTGTACAAGACAAAGCTTCTGATTATGTTACACAGTGACATACTGTAGTCATTTTGCTCAGAAGGATGATTGATTTTGTGGATTCCAAAGTTTCTTAAGTGCAGAATAAATTATTATTTCAGTATTAGGTAATACCTTTTTTTATTTGGAATAACAATTGATATTTTAGGACGAGCTTTGAGAGTTCTACTCTTTTTCTCCGGCCATGCAAAACTCTTGAAGCTTTTTTAAGAAATACTGTAGAAACAAACGAATAAACTACTGGGCTATCATACTACTGGCATAGTTTCATTGCACTAATTATTTGACTTATTCTTTCATCTTTATCCTTTAAATTGAGTAAAGATTAACACCTTCTTTATTTGTGTTTTGTTGTGATCACAAATGTAACGGGTTTTCTGGACTGGCCTGACCCACCCAATCTCATATTGGCCCCTGTGGTCTAACCAGTCCCCATTACAGTGTGATGTCTGGTGGTGCACCTGTTGGCAACAGGACTCCTGAGTCTCCCGCATGATGTTGTGTGGGGATTGCCAACCCAGACAGGCAGCTGAGGTAGTGTGCTTGAGTCCTACCTAGATCCAGTGCAGCGCCTCCACCTCATCAGGATCCCAGCGTGAGCTTATGGATGGTCCTGGTGAGGAACTCCTCTGTGGTGCTCCTCTCTGTGCAATAACTCCACACTTACACACGAGAGTATCTTTCAACAGGGTCATCTTTATTGAGGGATGTGGGCTAGCTGCCCCTTGCAGTAAGTGTTCTAGCCACACATAATTGTTCAGCGGCTTCCCTCTGAAAGGTATATTCCTCCTTGATTAGGGATTCCCTATCCCCGTAGGGGTGTCTACCCTGTGCCAGGTCCCTGGTCACAGTCTCATAATTCTGCAGCTTATAACATAATTACTCCTTGCTCCTTCCTGAACTGGGAAGAACCTATTATCTAATCCTCCAACAGCTTAGCAACAACTAACTTTTGATCAGTGCTGTGCCTTATGTATCCTCTGGGGGCTGACACAACTCTGACATCACTAACCATGGAGTCAGAGCCTGTGACCACTCCCATCCATACATAGGGCACCTCACCAGGGTGTGAGGGCAAACCTCCATGATTACTGCTGGCATGCCCATAACTAACCAGGCCTTACTGTCAGCAGGAGAGATGACTGTAGCCATTTTACAGCATGGCTACACAAAGAAAAAAGATCTCAATTTCAGTACTGTAGCTGCCTCACAGCTTTAGCATCAAGATAAGTCACTAGACAAATGTAAGATTGACCGCCTGCCTGTTCTAGGCATCGTCTTATGGTAAAATATGCAAATAACTTAAAACTTATTCACAACAATATCACTTAGATGTATGACCTTTTTTGAATCATCTAAAGATAATGTGTAGAGTAGTTCACTTGGTCTAGTCACTTGGCAATACTTAATGCTGCATGAAAACTCAATAAGGATTGTTCAGAAGGTTAATGGTCAAAATATTGATATTAGGTTTCATATACTGTACATAATATGGTTTAAGGGAAATAAACTAATAAATATGGTCCTGACTACGTATCTTTATCATAACATTACAATCACTGTTTTCTAAATGTGTTTAATCATTCAGGGAAACTAAATACTGCAGCTGTTATTGTGTAGTACTCATAATTAAAACCTGGTCAATTGCCTCTTAAGTTTCCAATTAAAACCCATTCATCTAAAACTGACAACATCATTATTTTGCATGTCGGTGGATAGATACTGTGGTTGGAGCAAAGAACAAACTTTGCCAAATACTGTACATGTGTTTTGACTTTGAGCTATTAAGGTATGAAACACAAATTCACTATGCATATAGAATTCAGTTAATAGCTATTTCTTCTTTGTGATTTTATTCAACTTAAACATATAATACGCCCCCTTATCTTTATGGTTACCTGTACATTACATAAATGCTAGATATTTGTATTTCACCATTGTGAACTCACCTCACAATTATGCTGGAAGACTCACAATGGATCAAGTAGGTTGTGTGCCACGAGGAGTATGTAATCAGCATACTGTAGGTAGGATTCTCTTAGCACTAATTCAGTTACTCTTTTCTTCAAAAGGGAAAGACAATTCTCAATGGCCAGAATAGAAGAATGACCAGACAAGGGGTAAATTTATTGCAATCCTATTCCAAATTCCTAAGGCACATTGTGCACCAGATCCTGCACCAGTGAATGATTGTATATGACTGGTGAATCACCACTACTAGCATAGACTTCAGCTACAGTAAGATCAATTTAGCCACAATCTTGTAGTCCATGCATAGAAGCAAGACTGGTTGCAAGTTCTTTATATGGAAAATATCCACCTTCTTTGGCAGTAAAGATAGATCTGTGCACCAATAAAATATGGGGAATCTCACTGGCCTCGACGAGCAGTTGGAAAACTGTTCTCAGAGTATCCCGCAGAGAAGTTTGGGGAGCGCAGTAAACCATATATTAAAAAACAAATATATATTTAAAGTGTGTGGCAGAATCTCCATTTTGTCATAACCATTCTGACCATTCCGTTAACCGTTCTAACCGTTATGAACCATTCATAACCATTCTGTTTGATATATGTAAGCAGCTTCTGCTTGTTGTTCTCAGTGAAAGTAGAATTGTTTTGCTGGTCGTATGCCAGTACTATGTTTTATCAGAATCTGCTTAACCGCAAGTTTTGTTTACAGAAACCAAGGCTAAATGGAAAGTCCCCAGAAAAGCTGTTATTTAGTAATATGCCAATATTGTTATGCCTCTAATTACGCCTCCAATTAACACCTTATTTCTCTGTATAAATAGTATTGCTTTTCATTAATAAAACTGAGATGAGGAATCAGAATTACCATGTGTATTTGTTTCTTCATTTCCCGAGTACTCATATGTCATCAGTTCAAGATCCAACAGCCCAGGGCATGGTTTGCTGGGTATCTGTGTCTTCTCCCTCCAATTTCTGGGGACACAGGAAGCTCTTGAGCTAAGACGCAATGATCATCAGCTTTAGGTAAGTTCCTTCTTGCACCCCACTGGCACCCCATACTGGGGCCTTTAACTCTTGAAGCATGGGATCCCCAAGGCTAAAATCAATGTTGATTAGCTCAGGAGACCCACTGCACCCACACACTAGTATCAAAAACCCCATACATTTTTTGGGATAGGGTTATATGTACAATCTCCTGTAAGAGCCGTGCATGTTGACGCAGCGTCTCCTTGCAGCTCTTCCATGTTGAATGTTTTCTATCAGTTGCCGTGCTATAGGATTTATAGCGCGATTGCACTGATACAAAAACTGGTGGTATGATAGTGCATTTTTTAATGAGCTTTTAAAAAACTGTTGTGCATTCTTAGTGAATACCATTTTTGACCATAAGTTTTAATGTGAGATACAGCCGCGGCTAAGCTTATCTAACGCTTACCCGCTTTTTTTTTCACCTTTTTTTTTTCTGGCCGGAATTGGCCGCGCGCCAGTCGCATCTCACGGCCGTGCGCGGCCGGTTCTCCAATCAGCCCACAGACTCCCATGGGAACCACACGAGTGCCCCAGACACCCATGGAGATGACCCGGGGACCCCCAGACACCTGTGGGGACTACCTGTGGACCCCTTTGGTGCAAATGGACACCTGCAGGGACCACCTGGGGGCCCAAGGAGCATAGCAGGGACCACCCAAGGGCCCCCAGACACCCATGGGACGCAACCCTCGGGTGCCCTCTGGGGCCTTTGGACACTCGTGGGGACCACCCAGGTATCACCCCTGCCTACCTGTGGTATTAATCCTGAGTGTAAAAAAAAAATAATAGTTCTATGTTGGGGCACAGGGGGTGGGTTGTATATTGTTGTTTATTAAATATTGTAATGTTTTGGTGGTAAAGAGGTGGTTAGTAGGGCTGTTGTGTGTAATTTTTTGTATTGTGGGTTGCTGTGCTGGGTGAAGGAGGTATTATCCCCAAGAGTTGGTGTTTAGGCCTACCGGGTGGGAAGCGGGAGGGGTTAACCCCTTCATTACCATAGCGGTATTAACTGCTAAGGTAATGAAAGGGTTAAGTCCACCCACAACCCCCGTGCAAGGCCTAAACACCCACCAAGGGCCAAAAACGACCTTCACCCACCCCCGCTACCCACAATAAGCATGGCACTGCTGGTTAACCCCTTAATTGCCATAGCGGTTAGCTGCTAAGGTAATGAAGTTGCCTGTAAATGCATTTATCATGCATCTGATTCCTGCCGGGGTCTCCGGTGCTAATATTACAGTAATGGGTATCAGCTACGGAGTCTCCCAGCATCAATACAATGCAGGAAAAATTCCTTTTTTTTTTACTAAGTGCTGTCTCGCCACTTCTTGGCAGCTTTTCCCCACCTTCTTGTCAACTTTTTGTGGCGGGACGATTTGGAAAGGAAATCTCCATTCTAGAACGGCGCTCAGACTCGATAAGCTAATCAGGGCTACTAGAATTGAGCGAGTTTGAGAAGCTGGTTAAAAAGCTGCTATTTTTGCTCTTATCGCTATCTTATCAGGGCTTACTGAATAGTTGCAGGCTTTTTTGGTGATAAGCTGGCGATAAGGGGCTTATCGCTGCTAATAGTATGAGGCCCAAGATGTACATAAACGGAGATGTGTATTGCACAAATATAAAAAAAAGTATATACAAGTGTTACAAATTATATTATATCAATTATGTGATAATATGTGCTAAAGTGTATAAAAATAAAAAAACAATATTACACTTAATGAAAGAAAATTCAAGAATTGTTAAATGATAAATAAAATCAGATCAACAGGAGACTCCTGATAGCTATAGTCCTTTCCTTTTCTTATATTCTTATAATAGTCCTCCTTTGATGAAAATATTTAAGTTTGAATCCGCTTCTCAGCTAGGTGCACATGTAATGCTAAAACAGAGGAATTCCTATCCTCACTAGATTGTGACTTCCTGAGACAGTAATTGTTATCCCCTGAGAGGGTAATTGTTATCCCCTGAGGAAGTCACTGTGCCAATTGATGAAATGTGTTGGGTGCAGACGTCATCTGATGCCATTGGCATCATCAGAGTAGAACCTAGTTGAGCAGGCTACGACCGTCATAATGGCGTTTCATCTGGTCCCACCGTGTCTCTGCTTCTCCTATCCACGACTACCAGTACTACCAGTGAGCTTGCTGGCAAGATTTGGTGAACAGACCACGTGGACGCATTGACTTCTGGGACATCTTTTGTCATCCACGATGATATTCCTTTTTCTTGGGTGGTGATTATGAGATTTGATCTCTCAATGCTTTTTATCTGTCCTCTTTTGTGAGTGCATATCTTACCACTTCTAGATTTATTAAATAATGCTACTACACCATGGAGAGTGCACTTATATTTCCATCTCCTTTTGGATGTGGTGCAGCCTATAAAAACCTGCCAGAAGTCTCCACCATTTGATCAACATCCATTTTGCATTAATCTTTGACTTTGGATATTTGCCAGATCACAAATATATACTACTATTCGAGTACTTTCTTTTATATCCTCTTTTGAATGTTTTGAAGGATTGTATTGATTCTATCCACTCTCGTCAATTGGTGGGGTTTTTTTGCATCTTATATTTACTATTTGTCCTTTTCACAGGAATTCTACACAATCATTGCACTGTGTTGTGATTTTGTTTCACAGTGCCACAATTGGAAATTATGGTTATATGTTTTGAGTTCCCTTTTTATTAACAGTTGCGCTTCCAATTTTAGTGCAATTTAGTTTCGTAATTAGAGATTACCAACACCTTTTTAGTAGGGTATGTGGCGCCTTTCACTTGTCTCCTTTTTTTAATATACTAGTGCCGACGAGTATTCTAAAACAAATCTGGGGCAATCACCAACAAGACCCAGGTACATCCTTGGTACATCCTGGGTACATGCTGGGTATATGCTGCAACATTTCAGTGACATTTCTGCAGACAGACTAATGGCCCGTCGGATTAACAGCGGGGGTCCCTGGCAGTCCCATTCAAACTGAATGGGACTGCCAGAGACCCTTGCTGTGTTAATCTGATGGGCCATTTGTCTCGGCAGAAAAGTCACTGAAATGTTTGCAGCATGTACTCAGCATGTACCTGGATCTTGTTGGTGATAGCCCCCGATTTGCCAAGACAAGTTTAAGGCAAGTTTTAAAATACTCGTCGGCGCACCTGTATGTATATAAATCAATCAATATGAACATGAACATGACATAGACATAGACATAAACATCTTTTATATGAGATTATACAAAAAAAAATGAAATCAAGTGTATTGGTACCAGTCATTAAAAAAGGGGGGAATTACATTGCCAAAGTTTAAAATGTATAAGTACAGTATATACATATAAAAAAAAACAACTAATGGAGTCTGAGCATTTACAGTATGTACATCTAAATTGAATGTACATGTACAGTGTTTGTTACCATGGTTACCAAATGTATTTTTGTTTTTAATATTTAATTTCTCTGAATGTGTTCTAGCAAATTATGTAAAAATGTAGTAGAAGTTGCAAAATAATAAATTTAATGTTTTATATCCAGAGCTCGGTCGATGATTTTTTTTTAAATTCCTTCAGGAAACCAAAAAACGAACTCCAATATGGAAGCTGCACTGATTTGGTTGAAACTTCTGGCAGATCTAAGTTAGTATAGCAGAAAGGTACCCACAAAATGTCATCAGAATCAGTTAACGTGTTTGCCCTGTGGAGAGAGAACACATGAACAAAAATATAAAAACACAACCAAAGAGATGACAAAATCTAGAAGAGGTCTTCGCTGCGCTAGCTCATCCAGAACAGATTCTGCTTGTTTAATTTAGTTTGTATTATGCTTCCTTCTCCAAAAAATAATTAGACACATAAATAGAACATACCACTATTATTATTAAAATAGGAAATAGCATAAAATAATAGAGTGAAAACATATTTGGGACCATCAATTTTTTGGAGACAGTGGTCCCATTGATAGCAGAATTTATCCCTTCCATGTACATATTTGAACTACAACAAATGTCTGGGTTTCTTCTTTGTATTATTAGTTAGAAAGCATGTAAGACACCATAAGATATGAGGGAGAGATAAAACCAGAAAAACAAAGAAGTAAAAAAAGTGAATTTCATTTATATATTCTTTTTAATAAAATCACAAATAATGTAATTCATCAAATGCAAGAGACTGATTAATAATCTCATGTATTGTATTTTCACATACCTTGATTGTATTGAGATAGGAAAATCCGATTTCTTATGTTCTGTTTGTTTAGATAAAGAGTAATTTCTGTCTTATCTCTGCTTAAAGGTCATAAGGTTCCACTGCTATCTTTGTAATAAGCAAACTATCAAACTGATACACAAAGCCTCCAATGCTATTGCTAACGCTAACACAGAACCAAATAATTTGTTTTCAGTTCTACTGTAAATATTGTGGATACTTTTGGATTCCGACGTGTCTGAAAAAAAGTAAGAGCTTCTGGCAGGATTACAACCATTCAACCTGATCTAATTGGTGTTACTTACAGTATATTGGACTACATTGCAGATGGTTTAATGTGTTCATCTGAATGGTTGTTATGAAAACGTGAAAGCATAAAGTAGTTATCCCCTTTCCCTATTTACTTTGCTCCTTTCTTTAATAAACAGGCAAAATCATTTAAAATATATATTATCTAGACCCATATCACATCGAAGGAAAACCAAGTAAATAATGTTTTACATTAACTTGCCTTATTTTCTCCTTTCCTATTCCATATATTTAGATACAGTATAGCCATACATTTGGTTTTCTGCCTACTATTTTACTTTTTGTACACTACAGTATGTGCAAGGAGACTTCAAACATATTTACAATAAGGACCTTGTATGACATTTATATTATAGATTTGTATCCACCCTTGCTTTGAAGTTGCAATAAAATGCCTTTTTTTAAATCTAGCCCTGAACTAAAAATATTTGAACACACTTGCTCTGCAAAATCCAATAATAGCATTATTTATTCTCCAAAATCTCACTATATTATACAATGCATATTTCATTAAAGCAATTTACTATAGATTATTTTTATTTTACATTATTTTGCAAGTAGAACTAATTTTATTTTTTGGATTTCCATTGATGTTAATAGGGACCTGCTACCAATCCATTTTTTTAAAATAGATGCACACTTTAATTTTCATATTTCTTTTGCTAAAGCAAAGAATAAATTATATCTGCTGATGAACAAGTAATAGTTTTTACACCTTACAATTTGTAGGCAATGTAATTGTCCGTTATAAGTTTAACTGTTAGATAATGTGACTTTCCTTAAGGGAGATGAAAAATCTGTTACACCGTAGCAACCTTTGTGCATAATAAAATTCATTACAATGTTGCTAAGGTACGTGTGCATATCACGGTAGGTTGATGTTTATGCATGTGTGTCAGCAAACATTTAAAATAATAAAACCCAACTCCTTAACCTGCATCATGTATATTCTCAATTAAAAGCTATTAGTTGGCTTACTATTGTGTTTGTGGAGAGGAGGGATGGGGGGATGATTGCATCTGCATTTTACTGTATGTTTTACCTAGAAAACCCAAAATAAGAAATATGTATTACGTGAGGTGGGATACTGTAGTAGTTTCTTTAACTGCAAGATGAATATGGATCAAGAGTGATTATACTGTAGCTGTGCAGGAGAACATTAAAGGATTTAACACTTGTTAACACTTGTAATGTAACCCCCTGCCCCAAATGCTTTGCTTTTAATCCCTAACAATACTGTACACCACCCCACACCCTTAGAACATTCATATTCCTTACATGTTAATAAACACAGCAAACAAGTGTTGAAAAATAATGTTCTTTATTGACAAAATATTTTTAAAAACAAAACAAAAAAACACATGCGCTCACCATCCTCCCACCTTCACCTACTACCCTCCAACACACTAACCAACCAACCAACTCCCATACCACCACTCACACTACCCCACCAATTAGTCAAAAGTCACTCACAAACCCCCACACCACACGTAAACAACCCTCACCAACCCCCTGAACCTCCCCTCCCAACATAAAAAACACCCTCCAAAAAAAAAATGAAAAATAAATGCAGGTGCTTCCCTGGACCAGTCAGCCTGCTCTGCTTCATTTGCAGTTAACCTGTTTGGGAAAGGAACAAATCATTATCTAAACTCTGAAAATACTGTGTAGTTGTGTATTGTACACATATGTAATTTACACAAAACACACTAAGGGGTCTATTCACTAAACTTCGATATGTGCATTAATGCTGGTTAAGTGATCTTTAAGACTGATATTGCATTGGTAGCTAGCTATTCACAAAGCTTCGATAACAGAGCAATATCGCACTAAAACCAGTGCAATTTTTAATGAGCTATAACACTCTGGATAAAACAAGTAGGGCAGTAGCTGAAAAAAATGTCAAAACTCAAATTTTTTGCAAGTATCTGCTATTCTTTAAAATCCGATATACATATTGTACTATAACAACTTGCATTTCTTTCTTGCAATCGAAAGAGTAGTGAGATCAGAATTGTGATTGGCATACAGTATCAATGAATTTCTTTTATTTTTAATGCTTAGGATTGAGTCTGGGGGTCTCCGTGGGTCTCTGGAGCTGACCTGCATTCATTTAAGCTCCGGAGACCCCTGGATTCAAACTTACAGTATGTAATACAGATAAAATTACAATCAGTTTCAGTACCTTAGTGGTTCAATGCTAAGGTAATGAAAGTGTTAAATGGCAGGAGCTGATGTTGTTGGTACAGGCGGTGGGTGAAGGTGATAGTTGCCCTCGTGGGTGTTTAGGCCTTGCGGGAGGGATGCAGTAGAAGTTAATGCGTTCATTACCTTAGCAGGTATAATCGCTAAGGTAATGAAGGGGTTAACCCCTCGGGCTACCCTCTCACAAGGCCTAAACACCATCCTGTTGCAACTACAATCTTCACCCACCCCCTCTAACATCAACACCACATCGAAATGGGTAGAAGGGCTAATAGCCATTGATGGCTAATACAGCTAAACCCCGTTATAACGCGGTCCTCGGGGTCCACCCCGAGACCACCGCGTTACTAACGGGGTCGCGCTAATTTAAAAAAAAAAAATGGCCGCCGCATCAGTGCATATTTACCCCGCAGTCCCGGCTTCTCCCTGTCACCGCGTGACAGGAGATGGGAGGGGGGATTCCCCTCCGGCTTCAGCTTCCCCTGTCACCGCGGGACAGGAGATGGGAGGGGGGATGCCCCTCCGGCTTCGGCTTCCGCTTCCCCTGTCACCGCGTGACAGGAGATGGGAGGGGGGATTCCCCTCCGGCTTCAGCTTCCCCTGTCACCGCGGGACAGGAGATGGGAGGGGGGATGCCCCTCCGGCTTCCGCTTCCCCTGTCACCGCGTGACAGGAGATGGGAGGGGGGATTCCCCTCCGGTCCGGCTCCCCCCCGCCACAGCACAGGGCCCTCGCGCCGCAATACAGGGCCTGCGCTGCTGTGTCCAGATTCCTTCACAGCAGCAGTGAGGTTTTACCTTCCTGTTAGTGCAACAACCTAGCCCTCTGATATAAGCTGAAGTTATATGTTTGTCTCCTATAATCAGTGTCTCCCATATTGGGGTCCTACTGACCTTTTCCACGACCTACAGTCAGGGTACTTACCTCTGGTAATAGCCACGCAGGTAACTGCAGGTCAACACACTCCTGCAGAACAGCACTCAGAGGGTTACATTATGTCATTCTGACACTGTGTTAGGTATGCAAATTTTAACAGAGGAGCATAGCTGATTGCACAATCACCACCACTGATATACATAGTGTATTTGTTTTGTATGTTTATCAGTTGCTGCTGGTCTCATTTACCATGTCATACTAGGGTCTATGCAGTCAATACCCTTGTGATCTGTAGTCTCAGTACCTACCCGGGCACACCCAGAGTATTCACTCATTACACAGGTCCATACCAGGATTTCTGTGCTGTCTTGTTACCAGTGGTTTATTTAAATTACCTGGTACACACTAACAAGTCTGATCTGGAGCCAATATGGCTATCATTTATTAGGATCAACCTACCTCCAGTACGCTGTTCTATCATCCATTATTTTAATATACGTTGCTACTAATAAAGATTATGTTTGAAATCATTCACTCATCTCCAGAGTGTGAACCTGAGTGCTATATTGAGTTCTCTCTCTTCACTCTCTACTTATTTATACCCAGAAAGGGGCATAGATAAGCACATTGTAGGTCAATGGACAACCTAAAAAATAAATACACAATTTAATAAAATACAATTAATGTGTTTCTTACTTTTACCAGATTCACCCTCGTCATCCTACTGTGGCACCAACTCTTGACCCACAACGCAATGCTCAACAGCTTGATGCGCAGAAGTACAGTAGAGGCAACTCTTATTCGAACAAAAACCAGTGGTAATTCCCCCCAAAAAAACAGGAAACACCCAGGTACATTCTGAATACATGCCTTAAACTTTCCTTAAACTAGCCCCAGCATTTCTGCATTGATTAATGGCCTATCAGATTAACAGCGGGGGTCCCTGGCAGTCCCATTCAAACTGAATTGGACTGCCAGGGATCCCTGCTGTGTTAATCCTATGGGTCGTTAGTCAATGCAGAAATGCCTTAAACGTGCCTCAAACTAGCCCAGAACATACCCAGCACATACCCAGCACATACCCAGAATGTAACCCGGCTAGTTTACGGCAAATGTTAGAATAAACGTTGCCTCTACTGTACATGATCCTCTGTTGATTGAAGATACATCTCTGGTAAGTTATTTCCTTCTTTATTTTCTTTTTTGTTCTCTGCTTTGTAATCCAATGGGGCCCGGAGATGTTACTCCAAAGGCTTCTTGGGTTCATATGAGATGGGACAGGCCTTATATAAGGCCTGTGACTCACATTTGACTGTCAAAATGGTACCCCCCAATCCAATTGGTTGGTGTACCATATGACAGTTTCCATTTTTTAAGGATGTGAGGTAATCTTAAAGGGAGGGAAGCCAGCCAATCAGGCATATGCTTTAAGATGACGTCACTTCAGCAACAACAAAAAAATGAAAGCCATCACATGGTACACCAACTAATCGGATTGGGAAATATACAATTTATCCGAAAAGTGACAAAGGCATGCTACCTGATTGGCTATCTTCCCTCCCTTTTTGATGATTTCACATCACTCCCAAAAGATTAAGTCATCACATGGTATATATACCAATCTGATTGGTGGATATACTGTACCATGTGATGACTTCCATTTTTGTTTACTGAAGTGACGTTATCTTAAAGGGAGGGAAGCATATTCTACTGTACATGATTGGCTGACTTTCTTCCCTTTTAGATGACAATGCATCATTAAAAAAAGGGAGCAATCACATGGTACATCCATTAATCGGATTGATGATGTACTGTACCATTTGTCAGTCAAATGTGACATCACAGGCCTTATATAAGGCTTGTCACACCTCATTTGACCCCAAGAAGCCGTTGGATCAACATCTCCAGTACTGGACCCGTTGGATTACAAAACAGAGCAGAAAGAAGAAAAGACGGAAATAAGAAGAAAAGAAAGGAAAAAGTAAAGAACCTACCAGAAACTCCTCTGCAATCAACTGAGGATCATGGACTTCTTTGCATCATACTGTTGAGGATCATTGTGTCGTGGGGCAAGAGTTGGTGCCACTGTTGGATGAGGAGGATGAATGTTAATGCCGGAAAAGGTAAGAAACACATTGATTGCATTTTATTTCATTGTGTATTTTTTTAGGTTGCCAATTGACAGGCAATGTGTTTATTTATGCTTCTTTCAGGGTGTAGATAAACACATCAATCAATGCATTTTCTCACAAATGTTTGTTTTTATTTAATTGTGTAGCCCCTCTTCCCGGGGTCAATCGCAGATTGTCCCACCCCACCCCCTCTGTACTAGGGCCTGGCTACGTGTCTGTGGGTGGTGCATACCTGTAGGTAACATAAGGGCCTGAGTCTCTCGCGATGGTATGGGGGTGACAGGACCAGGTTTCTGGGTGAATGCCTCCGTTCTTTACTCAGTGGTGCAACGCCTCCATCTCTGTTAAGCCCCAGAGATATGGGGTGGAACCCATACAGAGAGTCCCCCTCCCAGGGACGAGAGATTCCAGTCTCAGACAGTCTTTATGTAAAATCAGCAGCAGCTCTTTATTCACTGCAGGAATGGCAGCAGGATCATAGACAGTCAGGTACAGCTTGTTCCCCTCCTCCAGACTGCTCTCCCTCAGGATGGTATTTCCTCGCCCTGCCTGCACCCCAAGCCACAGGCACTCATGGTGGGGCTTGCTCCTCCCTCACCCCATATGCAGGGTGAGAGGTATTGGTCCACCTATAACTCACTAGGCCCTACTCCTCAGGAACCTAGCTAGCTCACATACTCTGACTGTCCAGTCAGACACTCCAACACCAACTTCTCAGGACTGAACCCAGGACTCAACTACTGTCACTGACAGGAACAGGCACACTCTAAATAGAGACAGCCCTCCCCTTCATGACATCAGCAGGTACTGCCCCTGTGTCTATGCCTTCCACACAGGGTCAGGTGACCTACTTCCACCACTCAGAGCAGGGCTTGATGGGGGGGAAACCCATGATAACTACTGGCAGCCTGCCTTTACCAGGGCTTATACCAGTAGGAGGATAGACATATAGCCCTATTTCTTACCAGGGCTACACTTGTAAGGTATTTTTTTTTTTTAGGTTGCCCATTCATTGCCATTGTGGCAATCCATGCCCATATTGTGGGTACTGTGACAATCAGTTGCTTTATTGGCAATTTGTTTTTATTTAAATGTGTGGCGATTAGTCACGTTATTAGCAAACCATCATCACAAGCAGTGGCATGTGCTAGTAATAAAAATTAAAGATACCTTAGGACTATTTAAAAATGCAGTTAAATAAAGCTGAGGGGGAAATGATTTGACGACTGAAGAAAAAGCACTGGAGGTGGTATAAAAGGAGTAAAACCAATTAATAATTTGCTTTACCACCACCATAATGTCACCACTTATTCTATTTCAGGGATAGAATCTGGTGACCTTTCTCTAATCTGTGTTGGGCCACTGGTTGGTCGGAGGAAAAGTATATCCCCGTCGTGATGCAGAATGACTGTGCAGAGTAGATTGCCACTCCCCAGTACAGTATGTCTGGTAATCAGTAATGTCACCATTGGTAGATATAAGGTAGAGATAGCTCCACCCAATGTTGTATGCAAAAGGAAAGGGGGGGGGGGGGACAAAAGAAAAGAGGGTAAATACTTTCAAAAGCTCTCTGTTTACATGCAGGACTCCCCGTCCCAACAGGCATGTGATTGGCCGGACGGTCCCTCGCATCATAGCTGGGAGGATACATTACCTCCCTTGCAATCACAAAGTGAAGTTCAGCTGGCTGTGTTTCAGTCTTACGTGCCCCACGCTAGTTAGAAGGGTGTGACGCCCCTGAGCTTCCGATTGGCCCGAGCAACGTAGCGTCATAGGATTGGACAGGGAATTGTGGGTATTTAAGTATGCGATCGTGTAGTGATATTTTCTCTTTGATAAAGCGTGGGATACCACGTGAAATGCGTTAGAGTGTCCTTTTGGCTGTTTTTATTATGCCCCCAATAAAGTTTTGCACCTAGCTTTTGCAGTTTGCAGTTTGTGGTCTCACATCTATCTTCAGCAGCAGCAGATGCACCGCCATTTTTCCTGCAATTTCACCCAATGTTGTAGAAAAATGTTCTGCAGAGTTCAGACTGGGGCCTCATCGTAAGTCCTGTAAATAGGTCTGTGTGTATAGCTAACTTGTCCTCCTAACCCAATAGTGTGTAATTTCGATACTATCTATGCGCCTGAGTTTTTTCCTTCCACTATTCCTTGGGGTCTGGATACCCCCTTTTTCTTATTGGTTGCAGGATTGTATGGTCATTGACCAATTCTCCTTAACTCACCAACACTATCACTTTCGTATAATATATATATTGTATTACACATTAGCGCCCCTCCCGCTTCTGAGGTATTGAAGTATGCAGTATACAGTAGCAGGTTCATAATTCAGCAGTCTGAAGTATATTCCAGAGAGGTTCATTTAACTATTGTATAACTATGTCTAACTATGTTAAACATATTTACCATCCCTCAATTCCTAAATGTGCCTGCACGCTATAGAGTACAATAACTCAACATTACTAATACATAACCATTGTTTGCATGTCAATTTGTAGAAGGGAGTTTTTTTTAATATGACGGCTTTTATTTGTTTATTATAATTCTGTTAAATGTCAGATTTATGCAATGTTTATGTCTCATTTATGTGTGATGTCATCGACTGTGTGTGTGGCGGTCCTTCACCGAAGGTGTTGCAATATCCTTTACCCTTTCCCCTCCCCTCCCCCAGTGTGTCCATGCACGTCAGGTAAAATGTCGGAGCTTCCGGTAAGCACCGCTACATAACAGTTCATGTTCGGTTTGTAATTCACACTTTGACAAAGCACCAACACAGGTGCGAAACATGTTAGAGGTTTTTCCACCTTCTAGTTCCACTTTTATTGTTTGCTATAGGATGAATAAATAGTTTTGTATCTCATTTTTGCATTCTAGCTATCCTAAAAAAAAATTGTCGTGTACAGCCATCTTTTTTCTATTCTTGTATAATGTATTTGGAACAGAGTAGGTGATTGAGGATATGAGTGTATTCATAACAGTGGATGAATATGTTGGCATATGAATGTGCAATGTTTGAACCCAATGCTGGTCCAATGAGTTGTAGATATGGATTGTTTTCAGATTTTAATTATTTATTGGTCAGGAACAATTCAATGAGTTGGAGAAGGAATTGTATAGGGGGTCCAGCATACAGTAGGTTCAATTGTTTGTTACGCCTTTCTGTATGGCCAATAGCTCAAGGTACTACATGTATGTTATAGTTTAATGATCTGCTGATTTCCATGGTTACTATTAAACAAGGGGCTGGCAACCATCCAAGAATGATGTATTTGTTTAAAGAAATCTGTAGTATCCAAAGAGTAACCATATAAACGTAGGGTTTTAAATGAAAATCTATAAATTGTGATATGGATTGAAAAATAGATCCTTGGGTTGAAATGATTGGCAAACTGGGTTGTGATGCCAAGGTTTGTGAATGTTTAGTAGTGTGTACAGGAGTGGGACTTACGGGTGTAGTTAATATAGTATTCCTAATGACAGCGCTATGCCCGCAGAAAATCTGACACGGATTGCTACCATCTTCAATATTAATATTCCAGTGGGGCTGATGTCATACAGCTATGGGTTGAGTAATTTTACTGTACTTTAGTTTATTTTGTTTGCCTTGTTTTTTTCTCTTGTTTTGGATGGCTTTTCAACATCTGTAACACTATATATATAATTCACTGTTTTGTCCTTTAAATCAATCCTGACAAAGGCTTCCTTGGGAGTCGTAACGTTGATCTTCACAAATAAAACCATAAGCTATGAGTACCTTTTTCATATGGACTTTCAAATTAAATCAATAGGAGAATTAAAATGAAATGGAGAACATTTGGAAGAAACAAGACAATTTTGCAAGGGAATCTTCCAATGTGTCTCAAAAGGAAAATGTTTGATCAATGTATCCTGGCAGTGCTCACTTATGGACGTGACCCTTGAATCCTAATTGCATATTAGGATGCCTGAGAAGCTTGAAATAACTTAACGAAGTATGAAGAGCTACAGTATATGCTTGATGTTATCGGAAGACACAGGAAAAATAATAAATGTGCTTGAAAGCAAACAGATGTCTGTGACCTATTCACAAGGGTGAATATATTTATATGTCAGTGGATTATACTGTACATATTGCAAGAAGAAATTCCCACTGTTTGAGAAAGATGGTACTCAACTTAATTCCAAAATATATCAAAAGTCCAAGAAGATGTTAAAATGCAGATGGGAGAATGAAATCACACAATGAAATATGTAAAGAAAGGCTTGCAATCACAGTACCTTGAAGACTCCAGGGAAATAGGAGCTGGGGTTCAAAAGAAAGGGCAGAAGCTGCTAG
The DNA here is from genome assembly GCF_040206685.1 of Ascaphus truei. NCBI lineage: Eukaryota > Metazoa > Chordata > Amphibia > Anura > Ascaphidae > Ascaphus > Ascaphus truei. Next base: position 51,769,695 of record NC_134485.1, read on the forward strand.
GAAGGAGGATCTGGGGAGTGAAGGAAAAAAGTTGCCAAAAATGGAGCTGGGGTTTGGCAAGACAAGTAGCAGAGGAGGAGCAGTTGAGGATTTAGGGTGGGGGAGGAAGAAGATTCTGTTGATTGGGAGGAGGGAGTGAGCATAGAGTAGAGGAACTGGGACTAAGGGCCTCATGCAGTAAGCCCCGATCCAACATTTTCGGTAAGGGTTGCGGATTGGTGGCTAACAGGCCATTTTTTGGCGATTTGCCCTCGCAGTATTCAGTAAGGGCCGAATCCTTCCGATCCCTGCCGAAGCACTGCGAAAGCAAAGCTGCCGATGACCTGTGGCGATACAGCCTGGCTCCCGATAAGGCTCCCGATAAGCCTTTGGTGCCGATAGATGTTTGCAGCTGAGAGAGACAAGCCGCTCTCTCAGCGCAAACATCGGCAACAAAAAAAGTATTTAAAAACAACTTTTACTCATAGTGTACATGTGCAGGGGGTCTTCGGAGCTGAACCGCGTTGGTTTCAGGTCCGGGGACCCCCTGCCCCCCGAGATACAGGCCCCTTTATGAGGTGCCGGTATCCCTCAGCGTTTAAGGGCCCGATCACGTGACCGCGACCTGTAAACAAACCAGAGGGATACCGGCACCCCATAAAGGGGCCTGTATCTCGGGGGGCAGGGGGTCCCCGGACCTGAAACCAACGCGGTTCTGCTCCGGAGACCCTCTGCACATGTACAGTATAAATAAAACACACACACATCAATAAAGACTCGTTCCTTACCTTGGCGGCTATGTGCAACGGTAATGAAGCAGCATGAATGTCTTTTTAATTATACTGTACAGTGAGCAGGGGGTCCCCTGAGCTGAACCGCATTGCTTTGTGGAGCAGGGACCCCCTGCTTCCCGAGTTACAGGCCCCGGTATGTGTCATCGGGTGGCAGTGTTGCCGCCATGTTTATAGCGTCCCCGCAATAAACATGGTGTCCACACTGTAACCGATGGCCCAAACCGGGGCCTGTAACTCGGGAGGCAGGGGGCCTCTGAGCCACAAATAAATGCGCTTCAGCTCAGGGGGCCTCCTGCTTCTGCACAATATTATTAAAATACATTAATGCTGCTTCATTACCATAGCGGATAGCCGCTAAGGCAATGAAGGGGTTAACGCATAGTAGCATGTTTATTGGGGACAAATGCCCCCAATAAACATAGCAGCAATACACAACATACAGTATAGTAATGGGCAGAATGACTATTATCCACAAATGGATAATAGTGCAGTTGTCCATTTAAAATACATACACAACAATAAAGACATTAAATACATATAGCACTCACCCATGTCCCACTGCCACGATGAAGGCCATCCTCATCTTCATCCTGCCCATGCCCCATCCGCTTCTGCAAAACAAACACAAGAATTACAACATCCAAATTAATGTCCCCTAACCCCTTAATCACCATAGCGGTTATTAACCGCTACAGTTATTAAGGGGTTAAGCCACCATCACCCACATACCCTCCCCCACAAAGCCCCCCAACCACCCTCACCCAATACCCACAGGGGAGTCCTACCAAATACCCTTGGGCCTAATACCCCCTCCCCCAGCACATACAGTACAATAATGTGCCAAATAACTATTATCCACATAGGGATAATACATTATTTGGCCATTATTAAACACATTCAATACCGTTAAAATGTAAAGAAAATTGTACTAACCTCATCAATAAGAAGCCTCCGTCGCCAGCATCATCCTTGGGGTCCGTTGCCAACATTATAAATAGCCACAACATTTGAATATCATTAACATAACACTGAACCCCTTAATCACCTTATCGGGTACTAACCTGAAAGGTAATTAAGGGGTGAAGCCATCCTGCAATGCCTACAACAGTTATGCATAACATCCTCAGTGAAATAAATACCCATTGCCTAACCAAATTCCATTTAATCATTCAATCTGTAGGCTCACATGCCTCATAAAACATTGCATTTACAGTGTATACATGTACTGTAGCATAACATGTAAACTGCATGTACACGCTGCAAATCAATGTTAACAATACAATAATCCCACTCAAATCGCCATACATCACAAGAAGTATATTATTTAATCCAATAAACTCACCATCAATGAATTACCACACATCACTTACATCCCTAAACAATTAAAATACCATCCATACCAATTACACAATGAACTAAAGCTATCCTAACAGAGAACAACTTCAAAACATAGAAAAAAGTACACCAACAATTACAATATACTAAAGCAAGGCTTTCCATATCCTACTGTACGGCCTGGAAGCCCAAAACTTACATCTGTCTAAAAATAAAATACATTTAGCACACATCAATGCATAGCCACAATGATTAACAATACAGAATAAGAAGCTTTAACAACACTATCATTTCTTACCCTGTATATATATCTGTACACATACATACAGACATACATACAGTGGGAAGAAATGATATGCATTATAAAAAATGAAAACATGAAAAAGCAACAAAAAAAACAGTTACATTAAGTACATTTCTTTATTTAACTTACCATTACTTGCCCCCACCGACTCCCGTTGATCAGCTTACTCACGAACCAATCCAGGAACAAATCCACGAACCAAACCAGGAACCAATCCAGGAACAAGTGCAGGAACCAATCCAGGAACCAAGCCACGAAGAAATCCACGAAACAATCCACGACACGATCCAGGAACAGGAAACCATAAAAGACAAAAACATAACAAATTAAACATTAAAATTATAAAACATGACAATCAAGGGTTGTACTAGTTTTATTCTTAGTGAATCTGTATTACAATACCTTGTTCCGGGGTCTTCTTGACGTCCGGTGCCACGCCCTGGTCTTCAATCTTCAGGAGGAGGTCCGTCCTCCTCGGCATCTGCCTTCAAAATGAGACGACATAGGCTTTTAAAGGCCTATGACGTCACATTTGTCGTCATATGGTTCCCACGGCCCTGATTGGGCCGTGAAAACCATGTGTTTTGGCAGATGTAAAAAAATTTGATGACGTCACTTAAAGGCAATGCCAGCACAGCCAATCAGAATGGCTTTGCTGCAATTGCCTTTAAGAAAACGTCATGAAATGACACATGGCCAGACTCACATGGTAAGCCAGCCAATCAGAGCATGGGAACTCCATCCCTACTCTGATTAGTTCAAGTACCATGTGAGTCCGGCCATGTGTCTTTTCATGACGTTTTCTTAAAGGCAATTGCAGCAAAGCCATTCTGATTGGCTGTGCTGGCATTGCCTTTAAGTGACGTCATCAAATTTTTTTACATCGGCCAAAACACATGGTTTTCACGGCCCAATCAGGGCCGTGGGAACCATATGACGACAAATGTGACGTCATAGGCCTTTAAAAGCCTATGTCGTCTCATTTTGAAGGCAGACGCCGAGGAGGACGGACCTCCTCCTGAAGATTGAAGACCAGGGCGTGGCACCGGACGTCAAGAAGACCCCGGAACAAGGTATTTTAATACAGATTCACTAAGAATAAAACTAGTACAACCCTTGATTGTCATGTTTTATTATTTTAATGTTTAATTTGTTATGTTTTTTTCTTTTATGGTTTCCTGTTCCTGGATCGTGTCGTGGATTGTTTCGTGGATTTCTTCGTGGCTTGGTTCCTGGATTGGTTCCTGCACTTGTTCCTGGATTGGTTCCTGGTTTGGTTCATGGATTTGTTCCTGGATTGGTTCGTGAGTAAGCTGATCAACGGGAGTCGGTGGGGGCAAGTAATGGTAAGTTAAATAAAGAAATGTACTTAATGTAACTGTTTTTTTTGTTGCTTTTTCATGTTTTCATTTTTTATAATGCATATCATTTCTTCCCACTGTATGTATGTCTGTACAGGTATGTATGTGTACAGATATATATACAGGGTAAGAAATGATAGTGTTGTTAAAGCTTCTTATTCTGTATTGTTAATCATTGTGGCTATGCATTGATGTGTGCTAAATGTATTTTATTTTTAGACAGATGTAAGTTTTGGGCTTCCAGGCCGTACAGTAGGATATGGAAAGCCTTGCTTTAGTATATTGTAATTGTTGGTGTACTTTTTTCTATGTTTTGAAGTTGTTCTCTGTTAGGATAGCTTTAGTTCATTGTGTAATTGGTATGGATGGTATTTTAATTGTTTAGGGATGTAAGTGATGTGTGGTAATTCATTGATGGTGAGTTTATTGGATTAAATAATATACTTCTTGTGATGTATGGCGATTTGAGTGGGATTATTGTATTGTTAACATTGATTTGCAGCGTGTACATGCAGTTTACCTGTTATGCTACATGTATACACTGTAAATGCAATGTTTTATGAGGCATGTGAGCCTACAGATTGAATGATTAAATGGAATTTGGTTAGGCAATGGGTATTTATTTCACTGAGGATGTTATGCATAACTGTTGTAGGCATTGCAGGATGGCTTCACCCCTTAATTACCTTTCAGGTTAGTACTCGATAAGGTGATTAAGGGGTTCAGTGTTATGTTAATGATATTCAAATGTTGTGGCTATTTATAATGTTGGCAACGGACCCCAAGGATAATGCTGGCGACGGAGGCTTCTTATTGATGAGGTTAGTACAATTTTCTTTACATTTTAACGGTATTGAATGTGTTTAATAATGGCCAAATAATGTATTATCCCTATGTGGATAATAGTTATTTGGCACATTATTGTACTGTATGTGCTGGGGGAGGGGGTATTAGGCCCAAGGGTATTTGGTAGGACTTCCCTGTGGGTATTGGGTGAGGGTGGTTGGTGGGGTTTGTGGGGGAGGGTATGTGGGTAATGGTGGCTTAACCCCTTAATAACTGTAGCGGTTAATAACCGCTATGGTGATTAAGGGGTTAGGGGACATTAATTTGGATGTTGTAATTCTTGTGTTTGTTTTGCAGAAGCGGATGGGGCATGGGCAGGATGAAGATGAGGATGGCCTTCATCGTGGCAGTGGGACATGGGTGAGTGCTATATGTATTTAATGTCTTTTTTGTTGTGTACGTATTTTAAATGGACAACTGCACTATTATCCATTTGTGGATAATAGTCATTGTGCCCATTACTATTCTGTATGTTAGGGGGGTATAGGTGTTGTTGGGTATATATATATATATATATATATATATATATATATAATTATTTAATTATTTATATATTTCGTTATTGTGGGGCTGGGGTGTGTTTTTTTATTATTGTGGGTAGTGGGGGTGGGTGAAGGGGGCATTAGCCCCAACGGTGGTTGTTTAGGGCTTGCGGGTGGGTAGCGGGAGGCCTTAACCCCTTCAGTACCGTAGCGGTATTAACCGCTACGGTCGTGAAGGGGTTAAGTGCCCCCGCATCCCCCCCGCAAGTCCTAAACTCACATCCAGGGCCAAATACCCCCTTCACCCACCCCCGCTACCAACAATAACGCTGGCACGGTGGGTTAACCCCTTCATTGCCTTAGCGGTTAGCCGCTAAGGTAATGAAGTGGCTTTTAAATGCCTTTTTCCTGCCTCGGATGCATGCCGGGGGGCTCCTGTGCGGGTATCAGCTCCGGAGACCCCCGGCATCAATCACAGGTAGGAAAAAGGGCTGATTTTTCCTAAGTGTCGCCCTTGCCGATGCTTCTCCTCCAGCAAGTTGCCAACTTTAGTTGGCGGGACGGATTGGCCATAAAATAGCCAATCTGGGGTGCCGATCAGCACCGAAAAGCTGATCGGGCCTTACTGAATTCAGGCGGGAAAAAAAAGTCCCGATAAGTGGCTTATCGGCAGCCGGGTGGCGAAATTTTTTTTTCCGGAAGAAAAGTTGCCGATAATTCCCACTTATCGGGTCTTACTGAATCAGGAGGGCAAAAAACGGCTATAAAATGCCGAAAAAGCCTTATCGGGGCTTACTGCATGAGGCCCAAAATTCCATAAGTGAAAACATGGTTCTGCCTTATTTTCTCCTTGGGTTTGCACCCTGGGGGCTGAGCCATACTTTGGATCATTCCAAACTGTTGGGATTCAGAGGGACTACAATTTTTCCCCCTGAACTCACCCATTTCTAATAGATATATGTCTTAATTTTAAAATCAATGACTTAACAGTAAGTACTGTATGTGATAATTTATAATTGAATCTATTCAAAATATCTATTTATGAAGGCAATGTTAAATTAATTTAATATATACTATATAATTTGTCAGAGATGTTATTCATTTGAATGTTTCGCATTTGGCATATCCTTAATAAGAGTCAGTATATGAAAATGTCAAATGAGCATATATTGTATTAACAAGAATGTTATTCTATTTCCTGTGACTACATCATTTAAAATATATTTTACAGTGCTGTCAGTCAAGAAGAAGCTGCACAATTAAGCTATCAATGAATGATAATTGGGATACATTTCAATATGTGAAATAGAATACAGAAATTGAGCTTTACAACATAATTTTTAGATAAATATGACCATTAACCATTGCATTTTAGTCAGTTGTTATCAATTTCAAATCATTGATTTGGCTCGTTTAAATTGTCAGTTAGAATGTATTTAATAAATTAAATATACGTTTTCATTTAGAATGTATTTAATCAATGGGTTGTGTTTTCAGTTGACTTTTATTTTAATGTTATTCAGTTAATTACAGATGTAGACAACATTATAGAAACCTGTGGCCCGGTTCCATGGGTGAAATAGCCACACCAAATTTTGCCAATGGTAGATTAAAAACAATCTTTTTAAAATAGTTCCCTCTTGTGTAGTTCCTCAGCAAACAATGTACATAGTATGATATGGAAGAAAAAACAAACAAAAAGTAGGTGTAATATATATTAGTGCAATACCATTGCTACTACAATAGACTCTGATAAATAAAAACCACTCACACTAGAAATGGTGTGTAGTCCGATGATACTTTGAGGGTTACTTTGAGGCTCTCAAGCAATAGTGGGTCAGATAAAGTATGATTCCATTACATAAGAGGGTAGATAATATACATAAGATACGTGAAGAGGGTGGATGTGCTCAAGTGCTAGGTCTATACATAAGTATAATCTCCTTTATGTAAAATAAAATGAGAGTAATTTGTGGTGTCCATAAATCATCATTCCAAAGAAACCAATGCTGTTGCTGGGGGCATAAATTCCTTGAAGGCAAGGGGTAGGATACAAATAACCCCCCTCCTCTCCTCATTAGATAATATACATAACCTAACTTGGATTCAATTATTTTTAATAAAATATAAAAGACAAAAGGAATCACACTTAAGGATTCCAAAGTGTAAACTCAATAGCTGTAGTAATATCCTGCACTAACCAGGGCTGAGTCTGCTGGTATTCCAGTGTGGGTGTGCGGGCATCTCTTACTCTCTGGATTCTGGTATTGCAGAAATGTCACAGAAATGTTGCAGCATTACTGGGGGATTGCCCCAGATTTTCAAAGGCAAGTGTTCGGATACTTGTTGCTTCATCTGTATACATAAACCAAGTGTTTATGATCAGTCACAACACTTTGAGTGAAACATGTCAGTGTGACCTTCCATATGTGAAATAAATCGTTTAGCTCACCCTTTCTTGCTGCCATTTGGTTTGCGGTGCGGTGCTTTTTGGCTTTGTGCCAAATTTTCCTCTGCTATTATAATAATGCTGTGCCCTGTGTGGTTTGACCAGCTCAAGGCTTGGGCAAATCATGTTTTTTTTTTTCAAAAAACAGAAGTGGATTTAAAATAAAATGCAATATCAGATTTCATAGGTTCACCCATCTCTATTAGTGAACAATGTCCCACAACAATGAGCCCTGCCTTGTTTTTTAATGATACTAATCATATCACAGTATACGGATTAACCTATTGTTTTACTAGCCATTGATACTGTTTAAATAATTGCTCTATAGGATCTGCCAGGTTACCAATACAATCATTAATCTATGGAGTACCACATTCATTTTTGGAATTATTCATCCCTTAAAGTCCAAGAAATAATTATTCTCCATGGGAAAATTATATTCTCACTGTGAAACATTAGTATTCCACATTTCTAGATTATTCAATACCGTAGCAAGACTTAATATTTCAAACTGATCAATGCCTGACCAGTATTTAGCACGAACAGACCAATAAAATGCTGAATTACACTGTTAATTTAAGATATTTGTAGTAAAATCTTACAATTAAACATATCTTTCTCTATAAAGAAAGATCACCAATGGTTTTACTAAACAAAGTAGGGAAAAATAATACAAAAAGTCAAAATTCCAAAATTCCAATCTGGAAGGTATCATGCAATAAAGATCCATTGAGTTAAGGATAAAACAAATAATTGTTAACGTCTTTTATTTCTGCTGCACAACATTAAGACCAAGAAGCTTATTTATCTGTAGTCCTGTTTCCCCCCAGAACACAGGAAGCTACCAATGCTGCTCATATACATGTTGGCTCCAGGAGCCTGAGCCTCTGCCATGGAGAGCCTGGGGTATATACTTACTATGGTGCAGCGCCTCCACCTGTGAGGGATCCCAGCAGAGCGGAAGCAACCCCTCACAGTACACAATAAATTGAACATACACACAATGATAAAAATAGAATAACCTTTACTGTAATGATATAGAATATGAATAGTATGACTCTCACTCTGATAACTGTAGTAATTATATCCACAACTACCCCACGCCTCACAGGGCCTTTCTCCCCAGCAGTAATTCCCAGCACCGTGTGTCCCACACCGTGTCCACAGTGATGCGTAGTCCCTTGTCACTAAACCCAACAGTGTCCCCAAAGAACACACCCTTATAGGCGTGATCAGCGCCTGTGTTGTACCGGTATGTTGGTGCACTTTACAGACTGTACCTGCCGGGCGCTCCAGCACCCAGTCTGCAGAGACTTAAAAAAGGATCCGCCGATCCACGCTCCTCCATGACGTCGTCGGGGTTGATCCCACACGGGTAATGTCTCTATCTCTCTCTTTGGTGAGGCCTGATCCCAGACCTCTCCTCAGGGATTGCAGCGTCCGCTGTGTCCCTAACTATCCTGCAGTGCTAAGGGGATCCGTTCCCTATTCTAGGGCAACCACAATCCCATACAATGACTTAGGGCCTATCTGGGGCGTAGGGGGTATGCTGGCCTGGTGCAGAGGCTACTTGAATCTCTGCACGGACCCTCTGTCCCCTCTCCCTGCCTGCCACACACTGACTAGGGTGGTCTTAGTGACTCATATCCCTATCCTGTCTGCAGAGATCTCTCCAGCCCTATTGGCTCCCTGGTGTCAGGTGGTCTCCCCTAAGGTACCTGGGACTTGTAGTCCCTGCCAATAGCCTTTCCTGATTGGCTGCTCTTTGCGTGCTTCTCACTGCGCATGCACGACTATCTGAAGAGCCCGTCGCAACTCATATGGCCAACGCGCATGCGCGAACCTTCCTGAACAATGGAGGCGCCCTGTGCTACAACTACCGGGAGCCCCCGGCGATGCAGCTGCCCTCGCAGCTCTCCTACCCTTTGCGGAGGTAGGGGGGAAACCGGGGGCATGGGGAAACTGGAGGACGGAGGGGTGGGGGAGACCTCCGGAGGACCTGGCTACATATCAAACTACAAGAATGGTGTTTCAATGCAAATAACGTACTGTATCAAACATATTTTTGTGTATTTCATTTTTTTTAAAACATTTCATCATTAGGTATTTTTATGATAATCCTAGAATTGATTTATTCCTTCTCTCACTGTCTTTCTCGCTCCAACATCCACATCATTGTTGTGTCAAATTGAACATATTTGATGCATGAAATGCAAACAAATGACATGCTTGTTGCTGTAATCTTTCTGAAAACTCAATTTTACAGCATTAAATTGCTTTCCTTATTTGGTCTATTTTCCATGACAAAACTCAGCTTAATGACTAGGCCCCACAGAGTGCTTGTCAATACGTGTTTCAAGCTAACATGTAAAACTCTGATATACTGATGAACACTTTTGTGTATCATTTAACTATTTTAAGACCTTTGTTAAATAATATTTAACAGGACTGGTCCCAGTTGCCTCTCCGCCCTTGTTACGTATGTCCTGATAGCGCTGCAGGCTTTGACAAGCTATTCAAAGGGAATTTGACCCCCCTCATACTACTCTCGGAGTGACAGAAGAGGCGGTGACCTGGTGTTTGTGTACAGCCAATAGTGGTGCAAGCACTAGGCCCTCCCCTTCCAGATCTCAGAAAAGAAGTTCTGAATTGGAGTTAGTTCAGCTTCCACCCTCCTTGGGTGTGGCAGCAAGAGTCCTACTCTCCACCTTCCAGGGGAGAGATGTGGAGTTCTGGTCTGGAGGTTGGAGAGACTGGATGGGCTATGAGTCTCTCCCATCAGGGATGAGCGTGCCTTGGGGCTGGGAAATCATCTAAATTCAACAGAGGTCTCATAATAACAGAGGTCCTGCAACATCCAGCGGTCTGGAGTCTGCTGCAATCCACATGCATATGCTGTATGACATCATTGTCTGTGACTGCTGAATAAAGACCTTTGTTTTTATATATCCCTGCCTGGGTCTGCAGTAATTGGACAGGGGTATGTGAGACTGTGTGCTTTGGTGGGAACTATTCTGGAATTCCTGGAACCCACTGAAGCTGTAGGCGCTGTTCACCATGAGAAGTCTCTGATTACAACAAAAGCCTGTTCCTATCCCCACACCAACGCGGACATCTCAGCTCTCCTGACCCTCACAGGTATGCCAGCACCACAACACTTTGTAGCAGCCCTAACATCTCCCAGAGGGGGGGAAGCAGTGCTACAAATATAATAAGATTATTATCACTTTTTTTGTTGAAGTAGTGGTGTTTGATAGAGACGTGCAAATATTTTGCCCAAGTTTGAAAGAAATGGCAAATTTCCCATAATTTTCAAAGCTACAGATGCAGCGGCCATTATTTTAACAAATCACGCGGTATATACCTCGGAATACCCATGTCATGGCGCGGGATTTCTTCCAACCATACTGCCTTAAGACGCGAGTGCAGGCGAGTGCATACAATGGCATTTTAGTGTTCTGGCTTTTAAACACCTGAAATTGACACAGTAGCACAGTAACACAGTACTGTACACATCGCAATTCATTAATTTAATTGCATTTAGTTGCACACAATCCATGAAATTCAAACAAAGTAACCGCGATAAACACGTGTGCCTGGGGCGATTGGCCGCATTCATGCCACGTTGAGTACAGCAGCGCACATGAAAACGGTGCAGTAATTTGTTAAAATAATGGCCACTTCATCTGTAAAAATATTGAGAGAGAGAGACCAGGGAAATAACATAATATAAATATGCAACATATATTAAAAGTATTTAAATTATCATATTTTACAGGTATCTCTCTTTGTGCAATATAAATTACTATATTTATATATTTGCCACCAGCTCGCAAAAGCCATATTGCAGGTTCTGGACGTTGTTTGATCTCTGGTGCAATTCACCATTTAATTAGAACTTTTTTGACTAAGGTCAATTTCACCCAAACGTTTTACAAATGATAAATGTGTTTGAAAGTTTAAAAAAATATTGGCGAATCAAGTTTTGCATATCTCTGGTACCGTATTTGACAAAGGACGTATTTGAAATCATCTATTTTTCTTCTGTTTGGTTTGATTTTATTGTCCTTTCTGTCCTGATAGTAAATTCAGGTAAACTTTGTTTTCCTTATTGCTATAAGAATATACACTGGCGACACACTTTATTCGAGCTCGGCTAGTCCCACGAATTCGGGTATACCCGGGTGTATTGAGGTTTGTGACTGTTTTCTGCCCGAGTGCATTGCGTTATTTTCCAGGCAGGGATTGAAGCATTTTATTCCCGCTGGCTGCAATACTGCACAGTATATATATATATACTGCATTACAATTCATGAATTTATGCCATCTGGTAGACACGCGAAGCATTGCAGCCTATTAAATCCTAATCATTATCATTTAACAGATCAGCCGCCCATCAGCCAGGCATGAACCCAGGCTGGGAAGGCAAACGCAACGGGGCTTGTCAGAGGTGAGGAGCGGCGCATTCCAGGTATCTGCCAGGTACATACTGGGTATTTGCTCGAATAAAGTGTGTCGGTGCAGTAGTGCAAAAGAATGTTGTACTAATTTTAACAATGTTAAATCTCATTTTTTTCCTTGTGTTTTTTTTGTTGCTATTTTTGTAATGCTATCCACATAGAATTTGTAGTGACAACTGCGCTCCAATGCTAGATCACAATGGGATTGTAGAAAATGGAATCAGGCGGATAAGAAATAACCATCTCTGTGGGGCCAAATGATCCCAGAGGTAGGGTCAAATGATGAACCCCTGTGACTCCACAATAGGGACGGTCCCCCTCCAAACAGAATGAAAAATACTCACATACTGCATTGACCCAAGTTCCTGCAGGATGTGCAACCGAGTAAATGTAGTCAACTGTAGAAAAAGAGAAAACTGGCACACAATCCAATGAAGTGGGTCACAGTATTAAAGAAAATTATTTATTGATAAAATTCCATCCAACAAACGGAGGAGAGCAACCTCCTACGCGTTTCGTGTACGTTTGTACATTTTATCAAGGAGTATGACAATAGCTCACAAACAGTTCTTTTTATACCCTACCTGTGTTTCTTATTTTCGCTCCAAAACTGGCGGCCAACAGGCGCTTCAAAGCTTACGTCACAGACCGCTCACAATTGTGATGTGGCTTCTGATGCTCTACAGAGGGGCGGGACGAGGAGAATCTCTGCCTACCTGCGTTGTTGGCTTTTTTTCATGAGATGGGGGGGGGGGGCATTATGGGGATGCTGACGCTCCTTTGAAGTGCCTGTTGGCCGCCGGTTTTGGCGCACAAATAAGAAACACAGGTAGGGTATAAAAAGAACTGTTTGTGAGCTATTGTCATACTCCTTGATAAAGTATACAACCGTACACGAAACGCGTAGGAGGTTGCTCTCCTCCGTTTGTTGGATGGAATTTTATTAATAAATCATTTTCTTTAATCCTGGGACCCACTTAATTGGATTGTGCGCCAGTTCTCTCTTTTTCTATTTTTGTAATGTTCTCTAATTTAAAAATATATACTGTATATATTTTTGATACATTTCAAACATTCATTACGTTTTGTATTTTTTAATATTGAAGTCTCTATAAATGAAGAGGAGGAGTCTCTGAATCCATATTTCAGGGTCTGGGTGAATCGAATGTTCAGGAATAGATATGGGCGAACCAGTCCAAATCCGATACCTGCAATTTCCTGAGTTTGCCATTCACAATCTACTGTATTCCGCAGTGTATAATACACCGACGGATTGTTACACTTTCAATGCATATGGATTAATCAAAAAACCGCCTTTGGATACTATCGGTTGGATTCAATAATGAATTTTAAGAATCCAATCTGCGGATTCAATAATCCGCATGCGGCTTGCTGAATCTGCGGATTAGATTCTTTAAATCAATCAATGGATTGCGGAACCTGCATGGATTGTCGGTGTTGGAAACAAAAAACAAAAATACGTGAAAGGTGGATTGCCATTTTTAAGACTGATCTGCTGAAATACAGTCGATCCGTGGCGGATCTAAATACGTAAAAAAAAGTACCCATCTCTATATTGGAATAATCTGCGAATAGTGGCCACCGGCAGAATTGCATACAGCTGCACACATTTTTAAATTAGGCGACTAAGTTTTTTTAATCAATCCCGAATATTCACACTTGTGAATACATGCCATACAGTATTTGAGGCAAATTAGCATGTTGGCAAATGGTTTATCCATCTATATCAGAGTGCAGTCTCAAGCCCTGTTTGTCTGTGACTACACATTCTGGTAGTTTACTAATTTCATATATTCGTTTTTTATATTTCAGAATATGTATCATGTGACAAAATACATAAACGCCTAAAATAAGAGAACACAGCAATTTTTTTTAACCCTTTGAGTGCTGGATTGGTCATGGTGCCTGAATGCCATGGCCCCTCCGGCACAGCGCCGTCATGTGACCACATTCAAAATTCTAGTGGCATTGGAGCGTGATGGAGAAAATAAAGGAAAGGAAAAATCCCTTTGTTGATTTCTTGGAAATCTGGTATATCTTCACCCTATACTGTATCAATACTTGCATTTTCCAGTTTCTTATCAAAAGGACAGATAAGAGACAGGGAAATAAAAAACACTACCTTCACCTGTTCGGTTTTGATGGTAAAAGAGCAAGATAAGTCCTGCCCAAGACACAATAACATTAGATAAAAGGGAGGATCTAAAGACAATCAACCACCTGCCATGCTTTTTAGTTACCATACCGAGGACTTACAAAATATTTAAAAATACATATGAACATTATCGTTTTTAACATGACACTGCTACTGGTCATTTTGGTGCTGGTACTGTAGGTACTGTTCCTTTAAAGCTGCTTGTGCAGTCAGACATTGTCTATCTTGTGGATTTGTGGTTACTTTTTCCAATACAGCTACAGCACTTTGGATTGTGGTCTGGTATTTGGAATTTTGTTGCACTTGTAAGTATGTGTGGTTGCACCTGTCACCCTTTGTTAAGCTTAGGCTTCTTATCACTGGTGATTTCAGTTTACTTTGATTCTCTGAAAGTCTAATAATCCATCTTGATGCCACCCTGTGTGAATTGTAGAGTGATACTAATCACACTATCACATTTCCTCATTTATCATGACATGGGATTACACGTTAACATAATCTAAGAGATAAATGGCTAAAACAAACCAAAGTCGTATTTCACTTTTTCAAGATAAAGTTTAGGATAACATTTTCTTTTATCATGTGACACTGACCCTATATTATCAAAGCATTTGGCTTATTATATTTTGTAAAGGCAGTTTTTTTACTGCCTAAACATTTTGAATAATTGTCCTGAACAAATTTTTTTTTCTTCTAATCTAGGATTTACGAGGATTCATAAATATTTTAACATTCCCCTTTCTCAAAATGCAACTTGCACTATTATGAATCTGCATCCATCAAGAATGTATGCAGTAACATCAACTGTAATTTATAAGACAAAAGTATTTCATTTGTAACATTATTCATCATTAAAGGTGTGTCCTATTACAGTAAGAATTGCTCATGTTGTGATAATGTCAATCAGTCTATTTATTAACTGATTTAATACAAACATAGAGCACATAAATGTTATCCCAAATAGGGAAAACCACAAAAGATTCCCATGTGATTGCACTCATACAGTTAATTGTACAAAGAAGTATATGAGGAGTTCTATATCGTTCTGTGAATCTATTTTGCAAACAGCATTTTTTTAAACCATATGTGTTTATATAAGTGTTGATAAACGGCCAGGGGCATTTAACCACTTTCACATATAGCTATAAACTATATTTAATATAGCGATTTTAATTGCATGAATTGCATTGTATACCCTAGACTATAAGGCCTTGTCCATGGTGGCGCTGAGCTGGCAGGCGCTTGCTCACCCTGGCCGTGATGAAACACATTGCTGCAATGTGTGTGGCCAGCGTGAGCGAGCGCCTGCGCATGCTTGGCGCTTAGCTGCTTGCCGAAGCAAGCAAATTTGAATCTGCCGCTCAGTCACGCGTCACATGAGCGGTTCGACCAATTAGGGCAAACCAGCTTCATTATGTCTTGGCCGCGCCCCCAACACACCCCCCGGGTGCACACCTAGCCAGCCACAAATCGCCCGGCTATGTAGGAGCACGTGACGTCATCGCACATGAGCGCCAGCGTGCTTTCCCCCTGACTGGCTGCCGCCTAAGGGTTCTTTCTTTGTATGCACTATACATACACGTGTTTATTCTGTCAACACTATATATCAATCACGCTTACACACCTCATCCAGTAGGTGGCAGTATCCTGATATATATGGACACATTGCACCCACTATAGACCCTGTTACCCACCACAGAAGACGTTATACACACTTTTGTATATATACCCCCCTTTTGTATATTTGTTTTTAAAATGTTATTTTTTTTTTATATGAGTACATTGGGAGTCATGTTATCAATTTAACAATTGGAGCAATAGACTTGGAGACATTAGAACTCCTCATATATTTTTCTGTACAATTAACTGTATGAGTGCAATCACACGGGAATCTTTTGTGTTTTTCCCAATTTGGGATAAAGTTTAAGTGCTCTATGTTGATCTATATCTACGATATCTACATATATCTATATCCCGTTTGCACCACTGTTCTATCTTTTCTGCACATGATTATTACAGTAGGTTGAGTGGTAGAACACTTGTCTATTTATTAAATACAAACTCACACAAATGTTCGTGCAGCTTAAACTACATTACACCTCATATAACCAGGGGCAGAAGGGCATGGGAAAATTGTGTGCGTGTGTGGGACAGACACAACGACAATATGACAATTTAATCACACAGATACGGTAAACTAACAAATAATCCTGAAATGGTAAAAGGCATTAAAAAATACATTGGTGAAAGGGGATGGGGGGACAAGGGAAGAAGCAGGGAAATAAAAGTTCAGATATAATCATCATACAGTGTGTGAGAAAGGAACTCCGCAGGTGTAACGTACCTCCCATCTAAAGGCATAGACAGCAGAGATGTGTAGAATCGCTGCTATAATGAGAGTGAGATGTATCAGTGTCCCTCTCGATCAAGGCGCAGATCAGACTTCGACAGAAGGAATAGTCGTAAAATTAAGGGCTCGAAGACATCAACAAGGTATATTAATATGTATTACTGTTATCTGGAAGTAGTGTCTTTTCTCTAAACCCTTTTAGTTTAATGTGGCCGTCTTACTCATTTCAAAGCTTTTAAAGTTGTTTAATTCAAACTATTGGTACTATACCCACATAGCAGTTCATGGTTAGCTATCATATATATTAGCTAAGTTTTTATTTTATTCTGTCATTTAGTATTTGTGTATAGAGAGAGAGAGAAAGTGAGAGAGAGAAGAGAGAGAGGAGAGAGAGAGAAGAGAGAGAGAGAGAGAGAGAGAGAAGAGAGAGAGAGAAGAGAGAGAAGAGAATAATATTATTAACTATATTATCTGTTGATTAAATGTTAATATTTTTTGTTGTATTGTTTCAATCTATGTTGTAACCCCTTTAGATTATTCCTAATTAGGAAGAGGTTAATTGATTTTAAATTGGAATAAACCCCCACACATACCATACAGGCGTAGATATTTCAGGACTGTATTTCATCACCCAGACCCGGCTATGCTGACTATTCACCCTCTAGGTGTGCCCCCCCTGTTGTGGGTGCGAAGTTTCACACTTTCCAACCTCAGTACCGGGATCCCGTCTTGTTCGTGGAGAGCGCAAGCAATATATATATATATATATATATATATATATATATATATATATATATATATATATATACAGTGGTCGACAAATCACCAAAAAATATACTCGCCGAACAAAAAAATCTACTTGCCACCTAGTACCACACATGTGCTGCTTGGGCCAATAGGAGCTCGCCACGATGTTAAATCCACTCGCCCGGGGCGTGCAAATGTATAGGTTTGTCAAACACTGTTAATATATATATATATATATATATATATATATATATATATACAGTGCTCGACAAACCTGGTCGCCCACTCGCCAGGTGCGAACGGAAATTGGCCGGAGGCCAGTGACTTTTCCCCTGCTTTTTTTTTTAAATCCCCCTAGCTGATTGGCCAATAGGGCATGATGCGGAATGGAGTCCTTCCTTCTCTGCAGGGGTAAGTAATGGGAGTGCTGCTGCTGTTGCTGCTCCTCCTGCTGCTCCCAGTCCCCGTGGCTGACTGGTGGTAGCGGTGGTTTTCCCCCATTCTCTCCCTGGCTGCCCATGCGTGGCGGGAGATGGAAGCGGGGGTGTTCCCCCTTCTCTCCCCGGTCCCCGCTTACCCTGGCTTCCCGCGCGGGGCGGAGGTGTTCCCCCTTACTTCCTGCTTCCCCCTGGTCCCCGCTTCCCCCCAGATGCCCATGCAGGGCGGGAGATAGTAACGGGGGTGTTCCCCCCTTCTCTCCCTGGTCCCTGCTTCCGTGCAGGGCGGGAGATGGTAACGGGGGTGTTCCCCCCTTCTCTCCCTGGTCCCGATTTCCTGTGTAGGGCGGGAGATGGTTACGGGGGTGTTCCACCCTACTCTCCATGGTCCCCGCTTCCTGTTCAGGGCAGGAGATTGTAACGGGGGTGTTCCCCCTTTCTCTCCCCGGTCCCTTCTTCCCCCGGCTTCCCGCGCGGAGGTGTTCCCACTTACTTCCCACTTGCCCCTGGTCCCTGCTTTCCCCCGATCCCCGCACGGGGCGGGAGATGGTAGCGGGGGTGTTCCCTCCTTAACCCCTTGGTCTCCGCTTCCCCCCGGTCCCGTGGCTGCCCACGCAGGGTGGGAGATGGTCGCGGGGGGCGAGCGGGGCAGTGGTGGTGGTGCTCGGTCGCGCGGCCTTTCCTCTCTTCTTCCCCCTGTCCCGTGTGTGTGTGTATGGGAGAATGTGTGCATGGGAGAATGTGTGTGTGTGTGTGTAGGATACCAGAAGTGTCACCCCACCACCCAATCTCATCACCCCGTCAGTCACCCCCCCCACCCAATCACCCCACGCAATCACCCCCCCACCAAATCACCCCACCCAATCACCCCGTCAACCCACCCAATCACCCCCCCAATCACCCCCCCAGTCTCTCGCCCTCTGTCTCTAGCCATCTGTCTCTCGCCCTCTGTCTTTCACCCTCTGTCTCTCGCTCTCTGTCTCTCAGCTTCTCTCTCTGCCTCTCGCCCTCTCTCTCTGTCTCTCGCCCTCTGTCTCTCGCCCTCTGTCTCTCGCCCTCTGTCTCTCACCCTCTGTCTCTCACCCTCTGTCTCTCACCTTCTCTCTCTGCCTCTCGTCCTCTCTCTCTGCCTCTCGCCCTCTCTCTCTGCCTCTCGTCCTCTCTCTCTGCCTCTTGTCCTCTCCCTCGGTCTCTCGCCCTCTCCCTCGGTCTCTCGCCCTCTGTCTCTCGCCCTCTGTCTCTCGCCCTCTGTCTCTCGCCTTCTGTCTCTCACCCTCTGTCTCTCACCCTCTACCTCTCACCTTCTGTCTCTGCCTCTCGCCCTTTGTCTCTCGCCCTCTGTCTCTCGCCTTCTGTCTCTCACCCTCTGTCTCTCACCCTCTGTCTCTCACCCTCTACCTCTCTGCCTCTTGCCCTCTCTCTCTGCCTCTCGCCCTCTCTCACTCTCTCTCTCTCACCCTCTCTCTGTGTCTCTCTCTGTGTCTCTCAACCACACTCTATGTCTGTCTCACACTCTGGATCTGGATCTCTTATTTACCCTATATATCTTAACTGCCCTATACCTGCACCGAAATAACCTATACTGCTTTCTTCCAGATCTGACTAAAGCTTCACACGGAAGACATCGAAAACCCCCCTAACCCAGAAGACAGGTAGGGAACACCTCCCCTCCAATGTATAACATTGCGGGAATGTGGGTACCTGGACATTGAGGGACTGCGGATCAGGTAAGATCCCAGGCGGGATTGCTGCTTTAGATATTGTGAAGCGGGGACGTCCAGGCACTGGCTAAGGGGTTCAGGAAACTAGTCATTCACATCTGGCTTTTATTTCTAGATCTGACATTTACACACACACACATACACACGTAACAAGGACTAATTGTAGTATAATGTAATACAATAAATACATTTATGTCAAAAACGAATGTTGTTCTGACTAGGAATTTATTAAATGTATTTTATTTATATATTTTATTTTAAAGCGGGGTTGGGGGAGGGACTAGGGTTGGGAGCGGGACTAGGGGCGGGGTTGGGGGCGGGACTAGGTGGCGAGTAGATTTTTTGGTTCGGCGAGTAGATTTTTGGGTGATTTGTCGAACACTGCCTATATATATATATATATATATATATATATATACATGGATAGATCTGGTGGTGCCCTACAGTACTCATCTGAAAAGGTTTGTGACATAGTGATGAGTTACTGCATTCTGTATAAATGTGCACTGCATCACAATCTTCTAGGCAACATACGGGAGGGTCTCGAGGAGGACCATCCTGTCCATTTGCAGGGGATCATGAACAGACAGCCAGTTGGGTGGAGACACGGTGAAATGTCATCAGCACCTATTTCTCAGGTAAGCACCAATGTATGTTTTAATATTAATGAATACTGTCCGTGTTATTTTAACTTAAATGTAACAATATTTTCTCATCATAGGATAGTGCTGGCTGTACACATCTTGTGTATTCAAGCTCTACTGTGTGTATGTGGCCACCTGCCTATGGTATGTCAATCTCAAAAACCTTTGCTACTGTATAACATGGCAATTGGGCAACATCCAAGAAATATGTGAATGTTGTCCATGTACATAAGTGACAATCATGTATTGTTGTTGTCTATTAGTGAAATCAATCGGATATTAATAAAAGATGCATAATATTTTACACTTCATATGTGAAGTAAGCTTGCACAAGTTAGGTCAATTTCACAATTGTCCTTATATGTATTATTCTAAAATATTTTCTATGCCTCTATTTAAATTGTCATTAATAATGTCTATATGTACGTCCATTTACTATACATTATAAATGACTCTAATTTTATTATATCATTATATAGCTAATTATAAATGCATGTCTTCTTGTTGACCGCCAAGGAGATGCAACTCCGAATTTAGGATATGCTCATGAGCACGGACACAGACAATCAGAGGTATTGTTGGACCACTATAAGTATCATAACTGAAATATTTTACTACAGTGCCATTGCTACAGGTCGGTATTCTGATGGGACCGTGCTGTGGGCTTTCCCCGCAAACTCATGCACATGAACGGAGAGCTGAGATGGCGCATACGGCACAATTTAGGACAAGGGTCTTTTGCATATCCCACTATTCCACTGTTTGTACAGTTTATTTACATGCTTTGTTGAAAAAAATATCAAACATATATATTTTTATTACAGCAAACGTGCAAAATGTATTTTATATTTTTAAACAAGATCTTTCCAGTCCCAGAGAAGTGGAAGAGTGTGAAAACAGTGAGTATGAAATGTTCATATAAAACAAACTTTACTCTAAACATAATATATTTAGGACCGTGAAAAACAAATAATGTATCAATTACTAAAAAGTGTTTATATATTTGTACTTCTAATTACACATACTGTAATATGTTAAATGTGGCGTTATGTGTTCACAAAACATCATACAGATGATTTAGATATATTTAAGCTATTTATGATGCTTTATGTATTGTTTATTTAATCATTATTTATTTATAAAATGTTTTACCAGGAAGTAATACATTGAGAGTTACCTCTCATTTTCAATAATTTCCTGGGCATAGAGTTAAGATGACAAATAATACATGGTTACAAATACAGTTACATAAGTGAACAGAGTATACTGTACATTATATATAAGACATAGCATGCACAGTAAGAGATTAAGGGCCTCATGCAGAGAGCAGCGGTAAGGTGAATAGCGGCATTTTTTGGAGAGAAATGCCTGTAGAACGGCAGGTACTGGAGAGTTTTAAAAAAAGCGCCATTTTTTTTTTTTTTTTTATGTGAAACTCGCCTCTCTACCGGCGAGAACCTAAATCTCCCCTGTTCTAAAAATATCCCTATTCAGAAAGGCGCGATCGCCATCTAGTGGCTGATCGCACCAATAACATGGAGAGAAATTCTCAATTTACCTCCGCCAAAAAAAGTTGGCTGGAAGCTGCAGCTCGGCGGCAAGAGGGAGAAGGAAAAAAAAAACGCGCTTTTTTTAAAACATGTTTCACCAGCGCACATATCGCCGGTTGAAACTCTCCATATGCAGACAGGATTCTAAATGCAGTTTTATGCCCTTTCTGCATATGGAGAAAAAAACTCTCCATTAAAGCTACTTTTTCTTAAACTCTCCACTTTATTCTAGCGCTGCTCTCTGCATAGGCCCCTATATATATTATAGGCATATATAACAGTTACAGACCAGATTTAGACAGCTGTGAATTTTGAAAGAACTTAGGGCCTCATGCAGTAAGCGTTGATAAGGGAATTATCGCCATTTTATAGGCAAAATTGGGTTTGAGATTCAGTAAGCGCCGATAAGTGCTTGATTTCGCCAGGTTTCGGAGCCGATTATTTTGTTATGGCCAGTCGCCTGCCGATAAGCCTGTTTTCGCCACTGATGGCCACTTTTTTAAATCGGCTGGATTCAACAACAAAAAACAGCTTATCGGGGCTGATCGGCACTACGAAATTGAGATGTTATGGCCAATTTCTCCCGCCAACTAAAGTTGGCAGTTTGGAGGGGAGAACGATCGCTAAGGCTGCCGGAACGGCACTTAGAAAAAAAAAAACTTCTGTACATCAATGGAGTCAATGGAGCGGGGACGTATAACAGTATAGTACTGTTTACGTTTCATTGCTCACAATACAAACGTCATTTGCATTACAGTGTGGGGGCATTCCCTGCATTGTGTCACAGCTGACGTGTATTATTTGCATAACATTATACTTTTACATGTTTTCAGCATTTGCGGGTCACATTACTCATCATGTGATGATGTGGCAAGGGAAAATACTATACTCAACTCTTAAAGGAGAACCTCACATCATATCACACATTTTAATGAACTGAGCGACAATTATTTACATGATGTTACACATGTCACACATGTCACACATACACAGTATATTCATGTTCCTTTACATTACACAATGCTTGTAATGTGTCACGCATCTTTAAACGTTCATGTACATCTGTATTCTCATGTTTACATATACTTTTGTGTCCTCCCTATTTTCATGACGTCACTTATTGGACGCTCAATCACATTGCATGTTTACATTGTAACCGTAGCATTACAAGCACTTCAACCTAACTTATACACACATGTACAGTAATTCATCATTGGGACACCTTGTAAACTCATTCTATACCAACTATCCTCATTACAGAAATGCATGCATATGCACACGACTATTCATTGTTGTCAACATGTCACAATAACATGGCTAATTACACATGTTACACAAAACTTTTCCCACGTCAATCTCAGCCTTTTTGTCTTATTACATGACTGACTGTTGCGTTCACAAGTGTTACATGCATTGCACATGCAACTATTTATTTGCAAGCAATGTTTCTACAAAGGTTCACGTCACATCATTGCCAAATATCATCATTCCCTGCAGAATACACACAACAAATACTTATAACAAGAACTGCACACAGCTTGCCACAGAAGTACTTTATTATGTTAATGTAACACCTTGCATTTTACTGTCACCTGACATCATCACATACCTATTTAAAGGACGCCCATTACCTGCTCATTCACAGCTACTCATTTCAAAATGTTGAGATTGTTTAGGAGACGGAGGAACATTCTTTTCTATGACATGCTTGATGATCAAGAGAATCATATAGGGCAAGGGAGGGACACACCGAGGGACAGTGACAGGGACAGTCACGCGGATACGACAGGGACAGGGAGAGGGACAGGCCGAGGGACAGGTAGAGGGACAGGAGATCAGAGTTGAAGACAGAGGAGACAAGTTGTGCCTCGTCCGCGTCTGTACAGGGAGAGAACCCTGTTAGATGGGATGAGTGAGGAGGAGATTGTAAGTCGCTATCGTTTGAGTTCAGCAGCAATCTTATCTCTTTATCAGGAGATAATGGGAGATTTAGATTTTTTCACAGCCAGAGGTCGTGCAGTCCCTGGGCTTGTTAAAATGCTGTGCTCATTACATTATCTTGCTTCCGCGTCATACCAGACAACTGTGGGCATAGTGGGCGGGGTCTCGCAATCTACATTCTCGCGGGCCTTGACCCAGTTTCTCTATGCACTCAATAGACGCGCTAGGAATTATATTCATTTTCCTACAGAGGCGACAGAGTGGCTGGAAGTCAGGACTGGCTTTTATAATATAGCAGGGATACCATGTGTGCTGGGTGCAATCGATTGCACACATGTTGCTTTGATTGCACCTAGTCAGAGTGAGCATGTGTACCGCAATCGTAAGCACTACCATTCACTCAATGTACAGGTGGTATGTGATGCGACGATGAGGATAATGCATGTGGTACCCAAATTCCCTGGTTCCAGTCACGATTCCTCCATCCTGAGGAACTCTTCAGTCTTCCATGCGTTCGAAGAGGGACATTTTGAACATGGTTGGCTGCTGGGTGAGTACACATTTACATGTTCTAACACAAAACACATTTTTATTTAGGAATGTTGGCATTGTACAATTTGATCACTAATGTCAGCTTATGTGTGCTCCATTCATTATAGGTGACTCAGGATACGGAATTAGGCCGTGGCTCTTGACTCCGGTGCTAAACCCTCAAACTGAAGCAGAGGACAGGTACAATGCAGCCCATATATCTACAAGATCTGTTATAGAGAGGACATTTGGCCTACTCAAGACCAGATTTAGGTGTCTGGACAGAACTGGTGGGGCTCTTCTATACAAGCCTCAAAAAGTGTCTGATATTATCCTTGCCTGTTGCATTTTGCACAATGTTGCACTGAGGCACAATGTACAGTCAGACCTAGCTGAGCCTTTGGTAGACGAGCATCCCACCCATGTAGCTGCTGAAAATGAACAAACAGCCAGTGGTGGCCAGACACGCCAGAATCTCATCAATTCATTTTTTTCTTGTAAGTAAAAACATATATGTTCCAAGTTCTACTTTTATAGTTACATTATGTTATCTTAACAATAATGTTTTTTTATATACCCTTCTGGTAGGACACAGATGAATATGGGTTGCACACCTTTCTTCTCTCTGCTGTGTGCACAAAGGGATGTGGCACCGGTATGTTATTGTTGCACAGGTTATATAATCCCTCTTCAATTTTACTTTAGTTGTGTGTATGTGAATACAACTGGGGTAACAAAGCACTAATATTTTAGCATTGTGTTGTTCCTTATGCTAACACAATACACATATTATGCCCATACTCATTCATGCTTCTAGTATGCTTACATACAATGTTATTGGTGCAGTGTAACATGTACATCCATATGATGTGTACACCAGGCTGATTTACATTTTGAATGTCATGAAATATACATGGTGTTGCACATTTAACACCAAATACACACTTTGCTGTGTTGTTTACGGTACTGAAGATGGCATGTCAATGTTTGCAATTTATATATTGTTCCTTTGCATTATAGGTATATCTCCAGTATGACTGATCATGGTATGTATATTTGCTGACATCTCTCATAAGATGTGCCTACATCAATCTTCCTATAATTATTTGAAGTCAAAACCCAACATATTGGTTTAAACACAAATGTAACATATATGTACTTTCTGTATCATGTATATGCATTTAGCTAATCTTGAGCTTTCATGTGCATTGTATTAGAAAATGATTACTCCCATTTCATCACATTTTATGTATGTTTCCTTATAAATTCCATTAATGTAATATAGAGGTGTTTGGAGACAAGGGGATAACTGTACTTATTTGTTTACTTACGGGAGCTCATTCATCACGGATGAAATTGACTGATCATAACACTACATGCATGAATGCCTGTAATCACAACAATGCGTACTACATCTTATATTTAGCAATGTAGGTGTTTTTTAATTCTAGGAATTAATAGTCAACATTAATTTACATTTGTGACATGTGTATGTATAAGTCACACGTGTGTGGATGTGTCCTACATGTACCAAGTGTAAAACTGTTAACATAAAACACAATTTTGTTGCAAATGTTACTGTCATTTAGCATTTCTAATTTACCAATATGACAATGTTGGTAATATTTTTGCAATATAAATCACGTCACTTCATCATTATCATGATGATAATTATCAAGTATTCTCACAATTGTAACGTCAATCACGTGCACAGTAGCATAGACACACTTTTTAAGACAACTGTTTGTGTCTGTATCAATTTGTGTAGGATCCATGTACACTGGAGACACACTTTATTCGAGCTCGGCTAGTCCCACGAATTCGGGTTTACCCGGGTGTATTGAGGTTTGTGACTGTTTTCTGCCCGAGTGCATTGAGTTATTTTCCAGGCAGGGATTGAAGCATTTTATTCCCGCTGGCTGCAATACTGCACAGTATATATATATATATACTGCATTACAATTCATGAATTTATACCATCTGGTAGACACGCGAAGCATTGCAGCCTATTAAATCCTAATCATTATCATTTAACAGATCAGCCGCCCATCAGCCAGGCATGAACCCAGGCTGGGAAGGCAAATGCAACGGGGCTTGTCAGAGGTGAGGAGCGGCGCATTCCAGGTATCTGCCAGGTACATACTGGGTATTTGCTCGAATAAAGTGTGTCGCAGCAGTATAACACCGACAAATGATAACACCAGCTTTATTATGGTAGCTTATATCATCATATTGACTATATTATGTATTTTTAGAACGTTTAATAAACACAATAAACTATAGTTAGTTAGGTTAATGAAATATACACAGAAACGTACTTCATTACATGATGTTGATGTCATATTCAGAACATCATGCATTGTAGGGGACCACAACATCTGGCCAATAACATTATTTGCTACAGTCCCAAACCATTTTATCAACATACCCATGTAACAAGAGATTTTTAACTAGAAATGGCTAGTTGGTTGTAAGTGTCCTTTACATTGGGAGAAGGAGTGGCTCAGTGAGTAAAGACACACACTGGCACTGAGAGTTTGAAGCAGGGGAGTCTAGTTCAATTCCCGGTGTCGGCTCCTTGTGACCTTGGGCAAGTCACTTTATCTCCCTGTGCCTCAGGCGGCAAAAAATAAATTGTAAGTTCCACGGGCCAGGGACCTCAGCCAGAAAAATGTGTCTGTAAAGCGCTGTGTACAACTAGCAGCGCTATACATGAACATGCTCATATTATAATTCTTATTATTATTCTTATTATTATTGTTACATAGTTTCGACAGTCATACGTTCCATTACACAATAGAATTCACAAATGTGTTAGCAGAGTGGCAATGGTTGTTATATATAAAACACACCATGCCATAAAATGATAGTAGTCATTAAAGAACACTCATTAAAAAATCATGAGGCACTATTTTGCAACATCATTATGTTAATTAAGTGCTTATGCAATATAGGCATAAGGGTATCACATTTTTAATTGTTTGTTAATAAGCGCTGCAAGCAATATAAAATTAGTTCCATATGTAGTATAGTAGTCGGTGGCTCCTCCTCACAATCATCTCATATAAAGGTAGACTCTTCTGAAATCATACATTGATCCGATTGTATCTTCCCCGACATCTCTGAAATACAGCAAACACATGATGGTCAAATATGGCACCTTACTATATATGTATCCGTGACAACGCATTACACAGCTCTATATGATTGTGTACATACACACGTCACTCACTTATATGTTAGAAGTACAAGTGTACATCAGTATGTAATGTTTCTTTAAATTTGTAGCAGGCATAACTATGTATATGATGTGAACGTTGCCTGTATACTGAAAAATGTGCGCGCACATCTTAGTGTGCGCACGCACTTCACGCTTGGCTGCACTAACTGTTAGCGCAGGCGCAAAACAAAGCGTACGTTGTGCGTTCAATACATCTTGAAAATACCATTAAACATAAAATCTTTATTTCAAATACAATGAATACGAAACTACATTCGTTCTAAACGAGTACATCTGTATTCTTTTTAAACAGACGTGTTTGGACAGAAAGGACGGCCGATAACACAATGCGCAAATGCAATACGTGTGACGTCATGTTAAACCAGCGTGAAACGCACGCTAACACTCCTCCCACTCAATTAACATTCGGCTAACGCCCAGTGAACGGCCCCAGTGTATGACACAGTGCAGTTACCGTAACTATAACAAAACAACACAGCCAATAGGCTTTGAGGCGCGCACGTCGCTTGGGGGCGGGACTTACATCCGTAATCCTTTTTAAGGACGCCTTGGGCCATGACAAGGGTCCCACGTCATACGTGGTGGACCCGCTTTTAAATGTTGCATGATAACAAAACAGGTATGTGTTAGAGTTATGTTAAAATGTTGCTAATATGGTTAAAGGGATAGGAAAGTACGTATATTTATTCCGTCAGCAATGTGTACTACTCTTTCAGGTTATACTATATTGTATTCGGCAACAATTTCTTTGTGATCGCTACATGTTATGCAGTCTGCAATGTTACGCTGTATCCACGCATTGAAAGTGAAAATGGTGGTTAAAAAAAAAAAAAAAAAACATTTAAACGCACAGTCAACGCATAACGGTTGTTATATTTACCATTCTTCTAGAATTAACTCTTCGTCTGGCTGCAACTGGTCGCTCCAGAAATGCAAGGCATTTTCATCCACGCTTGACCCACCCGCTGAATCCAGTATGACACACATCTCCTCCATGAAGCGCTCATAGGAATCGCCACTGCTTTCTTCAAACAATTGGTCGGGAGGTAGGTTCATTTCTTCTGGTTCCCATTCCAATGCATTTTCAGCTGAAAGGCTTGGTACATAATCATAGTACTTTTGTTCTTGTACAATGTGGGTTTCAGGAATGGAGGGTGCAGATATTGCAGCAGGTATCGATTCACACGGAACAGTAGTAGCGGATCCATTGCTATTGGCATTAGGAATAAATATGCCTTTCACAACAATATATGTGCCCTCTTTCAGGGTAAAATGCTTTTCCTTTGCAATCTTCCAGAAACCATAGGTGTGTTCTAGCTTATCCTGCACACGTTCAAAAAAGTCATTAGTTGATAAAGTGAATCTTATTGATGAATTAAAATTCCGCGCATGCCTACGGTCTTGGTAATAAGGATATTTTGCTTGAATCAAATCATAGATTTGGCGTGTGCTCGCTTTGTGTCCGCGACTGTTCAAAATTGCTTCTGAAACCATGTACTTATAACCTAAGAGGGGATTCATATTGTTAACGAATTCATCAGCCATGTCAGAGTAGCACAAAAGATGTGTGCAGTTCTGTGTTCTTTGCTCATCAAAATGATTCTGCTCAATGGCTAACAAATTCCTGTGTTTCGTTTTCAAGGTCAACAAAAGTAACTACTTTTACTCCTTATTTCAAACGCCAATTGGATGTGTCGTTTTAATTGGTTTAACTTTTGTGGTTAGTGATAGCCGAATGTGGGAAAAACATGTATCATTTTTTTATCTCGTTTGTGAAAACATTCCTACACTTTTATTTCAGTAACATTGAGTTTTCTTGAAAAATAACAAAGAGCACTGTGTGAAAATAGTGCTTAGACAGCCATATCAGTAAATACACACAGCTGCAAAATGAAATGTTTTTTTCCCACATACATTTCTGTGTGTATTTGAAAGTCTGGTTAACTACCTGTCTGCATGAGTTTAAATACGTGTGTATCTATATATATATATAAATATATCTCTCTCATAAATATATATATATATATATATAAAGTGTATATTGTACTATATGTATAGTGTGTGTGTGTGTGTGTGTATATATGTATATGTATATATATATATATATATATATAATGTATTTTTTTTTTTTTTTTTTTATATTGCAGGAGTACACACAACATATTGATGGCAGTAAGTAGGCCTTGTATGAAACCTATTTAAATGGTGATAAACATGAGTGAATTAAGTAATAAACATTTGTTTGCACCCAATAATGTTAGAGGCTCACACTTAGTATAGTTGTCAAACATTAGGCCTGTATTATTAAAATAGTGTGTTTTCACAAGGAAGCATGATGTGTATGTTTTTTGTAAATACATCTATACCAGTTTAGATAGTACTATATATACATACACACACACACACACACACACACACACACAGTGTGTGTGTGTGTGTGTGTGTGCATATATGCATACATACTACATATATATTAGTATAAATTCAGAGATGTTCTTGAAACAAGAACACATAAATGATTAAAGGACAACATTACAATGGCCACCAAAGGTAAGTAATATTTAACACAAAATCCTGCTGTACACGTACAAGAAAGATGTTTGCAGTTAAATAGGTGCTTTCATAATTGCATGAAAATAATATGCACATGCAATGATTACATCAATTAACACACCCAAATGCAATGTTTTGCTGCAAAGTCAATGGCAGCTTCTCTAAACTTAGCAACTGGCTCCTGGTGGACCATTACTGAACAGACGATTAATACATCAATATTTATAACACTATTCATTAATTAGGAGTGTTAACATTTCCAATACTTCACGTGTACAAGAACATACTTGAAAGTTTGGAAACAACACAGTCTTCAGCATACATACAATAGTAATTAGATAATCTGAAGTCAACAAAACAAGGCCAAAGACATATTTTGTGAATAACATTTATTTATTTTTTTCCTTTTGCGAGCGAGTAACAGGCCTGCTTGTTGTCTCTTGAATTTTCCTTTTTTTTTTGTCACCAACTTTAGCCACAACAGAGCCACTTTGAGTGGCCTCTGGCACTTCACGGGCAGGGCTTGTGGCCAGTGACTCACCTACAGGGCTTTTGGGCAGTGATTCACCTACAGGGCTTTTGGGCAGTGACTCACCTACAGGGCTTTTGGGTAGTGACTGTTCACCTACAGGGCTTGTGGCCAGTGACTCACCTACAGGGCTTTTGGGCAGTGATTCACCTACAGGGCTTTTGGGCAGTGACTCACCTACAGGGCTTTTGGGTAATGACTGTTCACGGACAGGGCTTGTGCCCACTGACTCACCGACAGGGCTTGTGCCCACTGACACATGTGAGCAAGTTGGTAGACACTGCACAAGTGATGGTTGGTCTGTTTCATGTGTGTCTTTTGTTGTTTTTGACCAAAAACTGGTCAGTAGTAACTGCTTGTGTTTTCTTTTTGTGGCCTCCTTTGTAGGTGTCAGCTGCTGAATTTGTACAGATGGCAGCGGTAGGATGTCGACAGGAACCTGCACAGCAATGTCTGCTACTTGACCGGTAACATTCGGGCCTGGTGAATGAAGATCAGATGAATGTGGTGAAAACTGCCCAGCATGTAAGGATCCTGCCTGTGACGTGTTGATGTTGAATTGTGGTACATTAGTCATTCTCCAGTAATTAGCTTGTGTTTGCTGAACAACTAATGCTTCGAATGAGGTGTTGATTTTTTGCAACTGTTTAGGCACTTCAATGAAGACTCTGTGGAGATGTGCCAATTGTGAAACTGTTTCTTCCTGCAGTGCAATCATCCTTTCCAGCACTGTCATCAGGTCAGAATGGCGACGATTTTCTGCTTCCACAATTTTTCCCTCAGAAGCTACAATTGCATCATATGTGGTATTTGCTGGACGATTTGGCGGTAAAACAGTTTCAATTGGAACCTCTTCATGGTCACTTGCTTGTATTTGTGTGTCTATGGCGGCGGCGGCATCATCATCATCATCATCATCATCATAATCCTCTTCATCATGTTCTACAAATAAATGTACACATTATTAAATGGCATGTTAATCTCTGCTGTGTTACTATGTAATTCTACTGTGTCATAAGTAACAACTAACATGTTTCCATACGTTTTATAACCTCACATTAAAAACTACCTTGACTTAAGAATAATGTTTGGACTCAGTATGAAATATGAGTGAATGAAAACTTGCTGTAAACTCACAACTCCTACATGATAGTTAACATCACTAACACAATACATGTTGCCTTACACTTCATTTTCACTGACACTAAGTAATCCTATTTAAAGAAGATGTGCAAAACAAATAATGAACATGACAACATAACATATAGAAGAGCACATATTATATGGCCACCAACTGATACACTCACCTTCTAGGTGTGTTGAGCTGGCTGACCCAGGTGAAGACACTTGTTCCGTCTCAGGTGACACATGTCCTTCAGGGGCAACTATATATAACAATAACATAAGTTTTACATTTACATGTGTAAATATTGAACAAACAGTTATTGTATGTTCTGTATTTATGAGTACCTAACAGCATCATTTCCTTAACCCAAAATGTGTGTGTGAAAGTGAACATAAATAGTTGTAATAACAATGTACATGCCTGTGTACTTAGAACTTTTGAGTTCCCTAACATAAAACATACTATGTTTCTGCAGTAATGCGTGAGGATAAATAGATTAAATTTGTACATAAAAATCATATGTTGTGTAGTGATATCAGTATCATAATGTACATAACTATCATGAGATGACCATTCACAATGGTTATCATGAAGGTGGTCATATTGCAAAAAGTGTTGTTTTTGGTAGAGGATATGTGTGGTACATTAATAGAAGATGTGGCACACCTGAATGTGGCTGTGACTCAACAAGACAACACATGCAGTGTGTGATAATGTGTCGTTGATAGTAGTTCAACTATAGATATGAGTGAACTAATGTGTGACGTACGCTTTGATAAGTAATGAGTTGTTGGGGCATTTAGTAGCTAAAGTTAAGCTTTCAAATGAGTGTGATTAACTTCAGTTGTGCTAGTCAGGTTGTAAGAACGGTATTCCCTTCCCCAAAAAGCCTAATCAGCCACACCTTTCAATTACTTGAAACAGGTGAAAATGGTGTGAACTATGTTGACCCTAAAATGAGGCTGTAATTAGTGTGTGTGCTGAACCCCACCCCCTCTGTTGAAGTGTATGCTGTGATGAGATATTAATTGCAGCTGCTTTAACACAATGGTAGATGAGCTAAATAGTCGTGTGCAGTTTTTAAGTTATGAAAACAATGACATAACATATGATACGTGTGCCTCATTATGCTGTCTGTATATGACTTAAAGCAAAAATGGACCTTTTCATTAACAACTATAGATGTGTTAGTGCAAGTGATGTTTGTAGGCCGTTGCATGCAATATAATTGACGCATGCTTAAAATAGGCAGTAATGTCATGTTTGTCGGAGTAAAATAAATAAAATACACAATAATATTATACATATTTATGTTCTGTACCTGTAGCTAGTAATAATTTCTCATTAACATGTGTTACACATGTGTACTACCCTGTTGTTCCCCATCTTCGCCCACCATCAATTGCTTCCACTGCAGCAATGCATTTTGGGAATTCACATGTAAATGAGCACGCAATGGCACGTGCTATATTAGTTACTGCTTTTAGTAGGACTACAACATATATGTCTATTTTGAAATATATATATATACAGAATCAGACATATACATATATAGATGCAGGTATGCTTATATTGTGAAGACAGTATAAAAAGCAGTGTAAATATGCAAAATAACTGTAAGCAACGACACGCCTAGTACATTAATATTTCTCACCTGGTGGAAATTGTGAGGGATAAATTCCTATATCACGGTCACCAGGTAAGCCTTCCACGACGACGGGAAGTAATTTTGCCCGAAGCAGCTCCTCCAATGGACTTAATATGAGACGTTGTGGTGTCGGCCCACCTCCAGTGCCAGTAGCATGCACGCGTTGGTGTTGTATTTTCTTTTTCAATTTGGACCTAATATCATCAAATCTCTTGTGACAATTCCGCTTGTCCCTCACATGATTCCCACACGCATTGACACCAATGACTATTGTGTCCCACATTTCTTTTCTGCTTGCTGAACTTGTCCGCCCTTGAAAAACATATAAAATATATGAGGTAAATGAATAATAATAGAAGCACCAGTTTCCTACACTGCTAGCTGTTCCAAGAGATAGCAAACATGCTGTTTTAGGTGTAATATGTGAAGCACATGAGCATTCACTACTAAACCTATACATGTAAGCAAGGTTGCATTCATATTGTATGCAGTTATGGCAAATTGACCGCCTGTGTTTAGTTGTCCTTGTAAGGCATGATAAAAAGCTGTGTTTCCAGACTAATTAACATAGAAAGATATTCTGAACCCATATTTGCATATGAACAAAACTCAGATGACCTAGGATCACATGTATTTGAATAATAAATGTAAAGGTACACTTACCTAGTAAATGTCCATATATACTGTCATAGTGCTCCAGAATGCCAGTGACAAGAGCTGTATTTTCCTGGTCATTGAAGCGAGGATTACGTGGCTTCTCCACACGTTTCTTCCGAGCAGGTTTAGGGTCAGAGCTTGGCTGGTGCTGACTGGACTCTCCTTCTTCCAATGGAAGAGCCTCCAAAAGCTGGCCACCAGCAAGCATGCCACCACCATCCACCCCATCAGCAACTGCGCCACCAGCAGCACTCACAGCACCAGCACTCCCACTCCTAGCACCAGCACTCCCACTCCTAGCACCAGCACTCCCACTCCTAGCACCAGCACTCCCACTCCTAGCAACAGCACTCCCACTCCCAGCAACAGCACTCACACTCCCAGCAACAGCACTCCCACTCCCAGCAACACCACTCGGTGCACCAGCAACATCACTCCCCTGAACAGTACGTTCACTCCGACGCGTACTCCCACGAGTAGCACTCCCACTCCCACCAGCATCACTCTTCCCACGCTTTGCGGGCATACTTCCAGCACACACAAAAAACAGACAATAAATGTACAGCCAATCACACGAAACACTTCCACATATAAAACAAGACAAAGATATAAACAAAACAACAATGGACAAAGCTCACCCAATACACAACAAGTCTCTCCGTCAATATGCAAATGTTCAATCAGCCAGCTCTGTGCGTCTCTCTCTCTCTCACTCCCAACAACACAGAGAATGATTAGCAGTACACGTTGCCTTTAAATATGGCGCGCAATCAAATACATGCTTGTTTCGCCTGATTCAGCAAGATTTGTGATTGGGCAACCTATCAGCACCCCGCCACGCACGCCGATACACCTGTGTGTGATCAGCTAATCATCGTGAGAGTGGGCAGATTTGTTTTCGGGTTGATTTTGAATGTATTCGGCACTTACTGTATACGGAGAGGAAAAATCGCCAATAACATGACTAATCGGTAAGCTTGCCGATTTCACTTAATCGACGCTTACTGCATGAGGCCCTTAGACTGGTGGTGGCTGTGAGAGTCTCCAGTAGATTAAAAAAAATCCAATGTTCCCAGCACACAGAAGAATCAAAATAGAAGGGAATACAGGCATACCCCGCTTTAACATACGCAATGGGACCGGAGCATGTATGTAAAGTGCCTTTTTCCACTTTACAATGCATGTACTGTACTGTAAACATCATACAGTATATGTGCATAACTGATGTAAATAATGCA
This sequence comes from Ascaphus truei, assembly GCF_040206685.1. Lineage (NCBI taxonomy): Eukaryota > Metazoa > Chordata > Amphibia > Anura > Ascaphidae > Ascaphus > Ascaphus truei. Next base: position 51,804,794 of record NC_134485.1, read on the forward strand.
TTTGTAACCAAAATAAATACAGTAGGCTTTATTCAAATAAAATGAATGGGAGCAAGCAAGGAGGTGAGAGGCGCGCATGCGGGTCATTACTGTATAGCAGCTCTCTCCTTCTTGCAGTCTCTCTCTCTCACTCAGTCAGTCTCTCTGTCTCTCTCTCTCTCTCACTCAGTCAGTCTCTCTCTCTCACTCAGTCTCTCTCTGTGTCAGTCTCTCTCTCTCACTCACTCAGTCACTCACTCAGTCTCTCTCTCTCACTCACTCAGTCATGCACTCAGGACACACACACACTCAGTCACACACACACGCATTCAGCCACACACACATGCACGCACTCAGTCACACACACAGTCACACACACTGTCACTCAGTCATACACTGTCACTCAGTCACACACTGTCACTCAGTCACACACTGTCACACACAGTCACTCAGTAACACTCAGTCACACACAGTCACTCAGTCACATGCAGCCACTCAGTCACACACTCAGTCACACACTGTCATTAAGTCACACACTATCACTCAGTCACAAACTGTCACTCAGTCACACACTGTCACTCAGTCACACACATGCACTCAGTCACACACAGTCACTCAGTCACACACAGTCACTCAGTCAGGAGGAGGAGCGGAGGAAGCAGAGTCATGGGCGGAATCACTGGTTTAGCTGCTGCTTTATGGAGCGTGAGTGCAGGGGGAACGGAGACAGATGGGAGGGGGAACGGAGACAGATGGGAGGGCAGAGGGAACAGGGAGATCGAGCGCACCATAATGAAGACAAGCATGAAGGAGTTGCAGGAGTGTTGAGGTGCTCACGCCACCCCCTGGTGTCCGTACTCACGAAGCACGCGTACGTACACAGGGGTATGGTGCAACTAAAAATAAATGTATGTACTTGTGAGTGTACGTAAAGTGGGTGTACGTAAAATGGGGTATGCCTGTATGCCAAATCAAGAACTGTGCTTTCCAGTCCACAGAGAGTTAATTCCCCAAAGAGAAGCCAGCAGCAGCTGCTAGCTAATGGAGTTAATCAGACTCCTTGAGTGAACAAGGAAGTGGTTTTAAAGACAGACTGAAAGCTGCTATGCTGAGAGACTGTTTTCCCCAGAGAAGGGGGGGAGATAGAAGTGCTCCCCAGCTGCGGAAGCTGGTTTCAGAGGACCTACAGAGGAGTTTCTCTGGGTTCAATGTGGGGCTGAGTTCCCCTAGGAAGAAAGGAGGAGAGACCGTGCTGAAGCAGGGACGTCTGCTCCAAAAAGGACAAAGATAAGCAAAACCCTTATTATTGTATTCAGAGACTATTACACTGTGGCATATGCACCGGGCATATTTTTGGCATGGGAACCAGCTTAGCAAGCCATGCAGTTAGTGAGGGTGAAAGTTAAGGTATAGTTTGTTTTCCCTAAAGGAAATAGGTATTATTTTTAGGTGTTGTTTTGATTTAACGGGATGGTGGGCCTGTTAGCATTTGATTTAATCCCTGTAAATAAACCCCACGTAAGAGAAATATGATGTTTCCTGCCTTTATCTGGTCAAAAAGATGCTACAACGTGGTGTGGGCATCACAACATACATATAGACATACATACATGACGCTACATGTTTTGATTGATATTTATTAATTGAGCTGTGCATATGAGTATGACAAACTATTGAGCTAATCTAGTTGAGAGATATAATGTTGTATAGTTACAATATAGGTCTGATTAATAAAACACTAACTGGATCAATCATCTATTGTCATATTGTCATAATTTATTAAACATTATACAAAAGTTATTAAAAGCGTATGTTTTTCACACTTCCATTCACATCTTTGAGCTGTCAATGTTAAAAGTTGGTTTCTGAAATAAAATAAACATCATACTGTATAAAAATATTGCACAATAATCAATATGCTGCTTGAAGCAGGCGTGCGCTCAAACAATTTTTTGTAAAATTTTCTGATGGTAACGCAGAAGATAGACATATGTTTCAAGAGCTCCGCACTCTTAAACAACATTAGCATTATAATTGGTGGTTTAAAATACGGCTCGTCAGGACATGCCTCTAAGTGTCTCTCATGGCTGCCATTATAATGTCCGGGATCAGGGTGGCTTCCTGCAACTTCTCATAGTGATGAGACCGTGGTGTCAAATGACCACGTACCCACGTCACATAATGCCACGACATTGATATAATGAGATGCTGAATAGTAAGCAATTGATTACAGGAGAACGGATCGATCTGCAACTGAGCTAATCACTTGTCAGTATGCAGATTGTATAGATGCACATATTGAATGGAAAAAAACCCCTGCTACTTTTATTTTTAAACGTCAGCTTGAACTGCAGCTTTAAACATATTATTTTTGTATCCTTATTTATGGTAGGCATCAGCGGGTCTGTGAATTTTAGCACACACATACTATATGCTATGCAGATGATGCTCTGAGATTTCTTGAAGTACTCTACAATAATGTATGTAAAGTGATATACAATCATATTTACCTGTATTAGACAAGTCAATAATGTCCTTGCTGGTATCTATTGTTCATGTCTGGCATATTGTGTACATACATGGTGAAGTCAATCATGGGGTTCTGATGCATATATATCTCATTCTCAGCATTGCTTTGTTCATACTCCATGTTTTCTGTCCAGTACAGGGGCTGAGCCAGGTATTGTGGCTGGAAGTATTTCACGTTACCATAGTAGTTAGCTCCAGATTGGTAATCATACTGTGTGAGGCACTGTTCTGTTGGCTGGTAGGAGACCCCGCTCTGTGAAGCTATTTTATTCCTGGGATTTCTCCTGAAGAATACATTTTTCCTCTGATAGGTGCCATGATCGAACATACCCTTCCACACTTCGTCTACTTCCCAGAAACATAACCTCTGTCCACAATGTGGTAAAGTGCGAATAAAGCAATTATTAATAGATAAGTTGTTGCTAATGGAATTTTTCCATCTGTTTTGGTTAGTTGCTTCTTTGCAGAATTGCTAGATGTCAATGATACAGTATAGTCATAGATTTTACAGACAGCTGCTCTCTTATCAACCTGGAATTGAATAGCCTTAAATATCATATACATGTAGCAGGGTCCCTCCATCGGTCCCCATTCCCCCGCTTACCTCTGCTACAGTGGAGGAATAGTAAGATGTTGCGGCAGCTTGTGGGAGCTGTGACTGCATCGCCGGATGCTCCCGGCGGGCTTTGCAGGGCGCCGCCATATTGGATGTGGTCACACATGCGCAGTACAGTTGCGCATACACAGTGCAGTGTCTTCTGTTGCGGCAGCCATCTTGGTGCACCATGCGCCTCCACATAGAGGTATAAAGAGGCGGCCATTACACCCATGGGCTCCGCGGAGGCTACAAGCCCCATCATGCACAGGGGCTGGAGATAAGATAGCCCAGATCAGCCAATTGGGCTGCAACAATCACCTATTCCCTGATATTGTTACATTGCGTGCTGAGAGAATGCCAGTCGGAGCTGGGACAGCAGAAGTGTGTGCGTGTGCAGGGTGTCATTGGCCCCTGCACTAAGCCAGAGAGCCCCTTAGGCCCCTGATAGGCCATGACCCCCTCTATAGTTTGTGGCTGGTACAGGGACAGGCCCTTAGACAGGGATACTGCCCCACAGCCGCACTAGGGTCCGGAACACAGCAGAAAGCCACGCAGCAGTTACAGCCTGTGGTCTGGGACCATACCACCACTGAAAGACATAGAGACTCTCTTCAGTGTGGGACACTCCAACCGGATACCACCCCACGTGGAGATGGATGCCATCGTGGACAACGTCGCTGGATCAGCTGATCCATTCCCATCAGTCGGTGCTACCAGGTGTGGGATCACCCGGCAGGTTCCTCACCAAGTGAACCAACTAACACCTTCAGTACATTGTTTCTATACTCTTCTTATATGTACGCCGAGCTGCAACCACTGAGCTCTGCTGCTACTGACTGGACTGCCCTTCTTCCAGTGGTAGAGACTGCAGGAGCCTCACACTCTCCCCACCAACACCACTCATCCCACCACCCCCACACATCACCATCACTCACCATACCACCAACACTCCCCTGACTCACACGCTCACTCACATGCACACTCACAAGTCTACTCACATGCCCACTTCCATTACTCTCGTCCATATCAACCCGTTCCTCAACCACTCACAAATATCAGAGAAATAAAATAAATGATGCACTAATACAAATCTTTCAAACTCACAATAATAGAAAATAGTAAAGAAAACAAAACAACAGAAGACAAGCCTATCAAAATTCACAACAACTCTCTAGCAATACCAAATCCTCCAAACACCTACCTCTGTCTGTCTCTCACTTACTCCCAATAACACAGAGACAGATTGAAAGAAATAGACCATTTAAATAGGCCCCTGGGAAATTGTCTGTCTAGTGAGGATCTCGCCGAATGACACAAAAAGTTCAAAACCACTTGATAAAAAGCCATTCATGAGCCATTTCCTACTTATGAGAGAGGCGATCATCACGCCGCTGGCTACTTGCCATTTTGTGAATTTTCCTATCACAGGTAATTGAGACTTTCTGAATACTGTGCTAGCAATGCTCACAAAAACGGCAATTTAAATGGCCCCCCTCCTTCCCCGGCTCATAAAGTAAAGTCACATCAAAGTGTAATTATTTAGTGTCTCTATTTACTTTCTATGGGCTTAGACATCCATGCTGGCTGGTATAGTAAGCATTGCGGTAGAATAAAGGGTGCCAAGAACTTTTGGTAGTGCAAACAAAGAACTTTATTGTTCCATTAAGTTGGATCCACATGCGAAGACAGCTTCACATAGACATTAACTGATGTCAAATAATATAGTTGCATTAGGTATTGTTTCCAGGACTCTTATCACTACAATCCAAGGGAGGTTCTTAACTTGGTAACCTTAGTACCTGATCTGTGAGGTATTCACAGTCCTTGCCTTTGGATTTACCTCCTTCCCACCAGGACCAGTTGTAAAGATACTTCCCGCGTCCGATGTACATATCCCATCACTGACGAGTGCCCTGCTTATTCCAAGGTATCAGAAGGGGCTTGCAATTAGAACTGGTCTGTATGTGCCAATCCCACAGTGTTCCAGAACCCTCTATTTAAATGGATTCCCCCTGGAGTACCATGCATCCTCCTGTGTCAGAGCAGATGAAATTCTTCAGACCATTACTATGGACTCTTACTAGAAGGGGCATGTTCCCTAGCTATAACATAATAAAGGTGACAAAACACAATTAAATATAATTATACACTTAAAAATACTGAAATTTACAGTATATACAAGTGAGATCCCTACTCTGTGGCTCCTCCAGGGACCTTACTCCAGAACTTTCCAGACCCTCTATTTATACCTACTAGTGACTTCATTTGCCACCATGCCTACAGGGGGAGTGGTTTGTATTCTGCAATGTCATCCTATACCAGGTGACAGGCTTGTCTCCCTCCAGAAGGTGGGTGGAGCTAAAACTATACTTAGTGTTCTCTACTAAATGAACACTTTCTGGAAGGTGGGAATGGCTAAGCTTCTGCTGAGTTACTTTGCAACAAATATGGGAAACAGCACTGTACTTTGCAACAACCATCTCGTTAACCCTTTAGGGGCCTTAACTCCTTAACTGACCACAGTAATCCAGAAAGGGTTTACACGTAAAAAAAAAACTATTGTGCAAAAAAAACAACATTATTTTATCATTTCAAAATAAAAAAGAAAGTGAAAGCACTATTAGAAATGTTCAGCAATCTTTTTAATTGCTTCTGAGAATGATTTTATTGAATATACAATACAATTTGTATTCAAATGAAAATGAGTAGAATTTCCTTTAAGCAGTTTCAAAAAGCAAAAATATGAGCTGTGTTATCTGTTATACGTAATATTAACCCTTCATAAGGCCTGTTAATTAACATATTGCATTCACTTTTTGTTCACAGGACTGCTAATTGCTGCTTTTAATGGTAATGTAACCAATAATCTGCTGCAATTACTTTAATGTTTACTCACAGAACTAATAATCTATCTACAGTATGAACAGAATAGGATGTGTTAATGTACAAATGCAAATTACAAGTTATTTAAATTACATTTTTATTTATAGAAATCAATTAAAATATCCTATTAATGTAAATTGTGAAAAATGTTTGTATGAAAATTGCATTAGTGTTCATAAATCTCTTACAGTAATTGTACTATTTGTAGGAAAAACTGTTGACTGACAGACACAATTGTGCCCACTAGATGTCCCTCAAGAGTCAATTACTGTATATATTTTTTTGCAAGCAAGCTTTGTAATTGCTCAAGCTTAAAGCAGCAATCCCAGTAGCTGATTTTTTTTCTTTTTTTTTTAACTTTCACTCCTCGATTTTTGTTTAATAAGATAGGAACTGGCTCATGCCCGGAGCTGAACCGTGCTGTTTGTTACCATTCTCTGCCTGCTCCATGACTATAGATGCGTAAAAAAAAAATCCAAAATGCATTTGCTAAATTGTAAGTGTTTGTTTCCTAAATTCAATTCTTTGCAAAAAGTTTTGTCAAGCCTCAAACGGCTAATAATGTTGACAAATTAGTAAACTTTTCGCAAAATACCACCAGTGAGTGAGTGTGTGTACCCTATTTATCGTTTTTGCATTCAGCAAATCCAGTGATTTTAAAGAATTTTGCAATTGTATCCAGTTATTTTAGAGAATTTAGCAAATTAGCATATGAAATGAAATAGTAATGCACATTGACTTATTGCTTAGCCAACAGCTTGTGAATCCAGACACATTTTTTCTATGATTCAAAAGGGCAAATTTATCATGGTTGGTAACATCATTATGTAATAGAAAAAAAAAGGCAGCACTCAATTTGTTAGACTCACTGTTAGTAGATCCCTGCAAGAAATTATCTCAGCAACAAAAGTTGTTTCATTGTTTGTTTGTTTTTTATAGTAGTCACAAGACCATGCAGATGCAGGTATAGTTTTTGGCCTGTAAGGACCCTTCTTCAGGATGCGAGTAACAATAATGATAATAATAATTGCTTTTATAGCCCTCAAATAGATGCTGCAACATCGCGCTTTAGGCCTCGTTCAGGGTGCCAGAGGCAGTAGTTGGAGGGCGGGCGTTCGCGTGTGCGAGCGGCAGTCTGCTGGGCGATGTGTGCACATCATCCCCAGCAGACTTTTTCAAGAGTTGAGGAGGCGGGGCTACAGACAGCAGCTTAGGGATTGGTGTTGCTGTCTTGAAATCATTCTCAAGAATGATTTCATTGGATGCCGAGGTACCAGTGACGCTGCTGCAGCTTCAAAAAACAACTTGGGTTGTTATTGAAACTGTTGCCAGCGTCAACTCCGTACTTCGGAGACAGGGCAGCTGCTACCCTGGCAACCGCAATTCACTTTCAATACATTGTTTCAGACGGCAGCTCGCATGTAAGCACGCCCTCCCTCCGAAGCCAGCACCCTGAACGAGGCCTTACAGATGGGCAGAAAACCGGAAGAACACAGAAGTGACCTCCTCAACTACCATTGTCACAAAGAAACGTTTCTGCATGTCACCAAAAGTGGTGATGTCATCAATTACATTCCATTTCAATACACCTGGAATAACTTATAATTGTAAATAAGAGTAATTATCTTTATATTTGTCATCATACTTGATTAGGGTTCATGATAAGTTTATTAGATGGCTGATAAGTATGTTTTCATTCTTGTCATTTCTATAGTTGCCAAACAGTTTTTCTAAAAATTTATTTTTGTAAAGAATTTGTGATCAAAAGTAATTTTTATGCATTCAGGGATATTATTCTTCATTAATATGTAACGTTGAGATATTATCTGCTTTATATTGTGGGTCACTTTAATTATTTTAAGTGTGTTATGTATATATCTAGTACATTATACTCTTTTAGAGAGAATTTGTCTTATATATTGTGTTTACTTCATCAAGTACAAGAGAAAAAACGGGTCCCAAAACCAGCACGCAGGTTATCTCAAAATAGAAAGCATTTTATTGAAACAAGTACAAAAAACACAGTTTCAAAACACAGGACCCTTAAAGATAATAATTCCTCATAGAATAGCAATGCTATGGTACACACTTCTTTGTAACACCGTGTGGTTAGGAAGTCAACTTGGTACCATCAGCATGCTATTTTGAATTAAAATGCTGTACAAATTTGAAAATAACTTTTGTTGATGAGATTATTTCCTTGCAAGGTTCTACTATCAGTGATTCTATTAAATTGAGTGGTTTTTTTATTGCCTGCTTGTTCATTTGTATGGCCACACATTTTTAGGTGCAGGCACCTACAATAACTTTTGTAACATACTTTTCGCTGATAAGTAGTTTTTTATTTTTTCCCTATAACATCATTTTAAATGTTTGCAAATGTCCACTGCCTTCTCCAAGACTGCAGCCTTTAATAAACATTACTGTACCGAGAATTTGATATTTTACTATTTGTTTTGAAACTTTTATGTAGCATTTAAACAGAATGAAAGTCATCTTTATGTCCTTCCGACAAATGCCTAATGCATAAAAAAAATACTTTTTGAAATCTTAGCAAAGTCACCAGAGGTACTACATTTATTCTAGAGACTTGTGAACGTCTTTATAGGTGCTTTGCTTTTTCTTGAATTTTTGTGAACGTTCATATTACTTGAAATTAGCAAAATTCCACCAATTTTGCAAGCACACTACAGTGTATCAACAAAACATTGCCAGTATTTTGCAAACATGTCAGTAGGTGGCAGTATATGCAGGGCCAGTGACATTGTACATTAACTTGTAAAGCTTGGACATTTTCTTTTCTTTTGTTTTTAAGCTTGATGATTTACGGCAAATGTTGGCAAAACAAATGGCCAAATTTCAACTAATTTGGCACATCTCTTATTTATACTCATATCAAAGGAAGATAATACCCATTGGTGGAACGATAAACAGCAAATACTGTCACCTTACATTATTTTGCAAGAAACAAAAATAATCTTGTAATTTACAAGCATTTCACACAGTGAAGTTTCAAATAGTGTAAATGTTACAGTACTAGTAATGAAGGGATTAACTGTCTATACATAACTCAACTTATTATTATGCTTGCATGCAGTTCTGTTTCTTGTAAAGAACTACTGAGTTGGTACAACTTGATAATCCAAATCATTTTTTTTATACAGATGTAGCCAGGCTCATTTTCTCCTAAACCCAGGCTGAAAAAAACAATGCTGCAGCTCCGGAGATAGTGCTGGTCACAATATTACTGCGGGGGTCCATGCTTCCGAATCGGACACTCACAGCATTAATCCTCCAGTGCCGGGACAGACACAGTTGTGTTCCAGCATCTTGCTCCTGTGCCGGAGGCACTTAGTCTGGCTACAGTACATTTTTATTAATATCAATGTGTGTTTACATGTGCTTCAAAATGAATGTATATCAAACTACAGTATATTGCTCAGATATCTTGGGAAATGATTTACTGCCAATACTGATTATTGGGCTATATATATATATATATGTGTGTTGTTATTTGCTCAATATTTTAAAGTCTGGAAGCATAATAAGTCCAAAGAAAACATAGATATATCCACTTACCAAGAATCAGTAGAGAGCTGGCACAATCCTATCTTGGGTAGTGGTTTTATAATGCTGAAGGTGTACAGGTCCGATACTGTATATCCACCGACAGAACAGCCAATTTTGTTGATCAGAAAATAATATACTGTATGTGTAATAGTGCCAGTTTATCATATTATTTCCTGATCTTCACTTACCAAGTGACCTAAAACCCAGATTTTGAATTGGCCCAAATATTATTATTATTATTAATAATAATAGCACAGTACGATAGGTTTGGAGGAAAAAAGACAATAAAATAAACATTAACACGTTGTTACAGTAGGTAATGAGTGATCCTCTTCAAGGAGCTTACAATCTATAATGAAGGGTAAGTGGAAACATAGGATACAGGGGGATAAGAAGGTTGGTGTGTTTTGAAATTATAACAGAGCTACGGTAACATCAGCGTATGGCAGCAAATGTCTGACACCCTTTGGCTGCCACTTTTGGGGTGACGCCCATGTAGGCTGGAGAGGTTGTTAATGAATTCAGTCATGATATATACCAGTGGTTCCCAAACTTTTTTGGTTCAAGGCTCCCCAAGGCGATCAGGATTTTTCCGCGGCGCCCAAAGTAAAAACAAAGTTGTATATACATACCTAACAGATGCAGTGCACAGTTGGTGTCTCTCTCAGACACTCTGTCTCTCTCACACACACTCTGTCTCTCTCACACACACTCTCTCTCTCTCTCTCTCTCACTCATTCAGACACACTCTTTCACTCTCACTCAGACTCTCTCTCTCAGACCTCACACACTCTCTCAGACCTCACACACACTCTTAGACCTCACACACACTCTCAAACCTCACACACACTCTCAAACCTCACACACACCCTCAGACCTCACACACACTCTCAGACCTCACACACACTCTCAAACCTCACACACACTCTCAGACCTCACACACACTTTCAGACCTCACACACACTCTCAGACCTCACACACTCTCTCAGACCTCACACACACTCTCAGACCTCACACACACTCTCAGACCTCACACACACTCTCAGACCTCACACACACTCTCAGACCTCACACACACTCTCAGATCTCACACACACTCTCAGACCTCACACACACAC